>NC_133201.1:33518315-33568315 GCF_958299795.1 Porites lutea
GACGAGGCTATTTTCCGTTCCATTCTCCTCTCAGAGCCTCGTTCCAAGTCCGCTCGCGTGGAGCGAAGAAAAAGCCTCGTTTCGCGATCTCCAGAGAAGGAACTCCTCAAGTTGCAATACAATGTGTAACTTTAGCCATTTACTTGTTCAACCCTCAGTACAAAACCGGAAAGCATGGTCGATGGCAAGCATATGCCTGATTGTGGCGTAACCGGAAATAAAACAAAAAAGCCTAATGGAGTGTCTTAACTGTTTTTACTGCGTTTTCTGTGCCCTATGACCTGTGCCCTGTGCCCTGTGCCCTGTAACCTGTGCCCTGTGCCCTGTGCCCTGTGACCTGTGCCCTGTAACCTGTGACCTGTGCCCTGTGACCTGTGCCCTGTAACCTGTGACCTGTGCCCTGTGACCTGTGACCTGACCTGTGACCTGTGACCTGCGTTTTGTACCTGCCGGGGACAAGATTGATCAAAAAGGCTGTTGTAGTTCAATTTTGTCGTTGGTTTAATGTTTTTTCTTTATTTCAACCTGATTAACATACATCACCATACTCCAAAATAAAGCAAAATAAAATTTTCACCAAGGATAAAATTGAACCATGACAAAGGTTACCTCACTCTTACCAACCTCACCCTCACCCCCACCCCACCCTTCTCTCTGAGGGAAAAAAAAAAAGAAAAAAAATCAGTGAGAAGGAAAGAAAAGAAAATGTATATATTATTGTATATAGATACCTAAAGCTGAGAAGTTTTCCCTGATTGCACGATGAACCAATCTCCTGTGATCTTTGTCATCATCAGGTGATAATGTCACTGCGTAGTTACTAAAACAAGGAATGACCTACAATGACCTACAATGACCTACAATGATCTACAATGACCTACAATGACCTACAATGACCTACAATGATCTACAATGATCTACAATGATCTACAATGACCTACAATGACCTACAATGATCTACAGTGATCTACAGTGACCTACAATGAGCTACTATGACCGAACGTGTAATCCCTGTAATGAGCTAACATGAAAATTTTAGAAAAAGACAAAAAAAAAAAGATCAGGGGACGTGTGCGTAAACGTAACGCGTTTAGTCTACTGCATGACAGCCCATTTAACGATGACAGCACCTCTAATTATTACGTTTGGAGATAAATTTACAGTGTAATAATACATGTATGATGATACTGTGACTTTTGTCCAAACCATCCCTTGCAACCTTTCCCATTAGTTTTATTTCGTCTTGTCTTTTTTTCAAACAAATTGAACAAACACAGTCACCCCAACAGTCGATCCGGGGGGATCTTCAAGGGACGTAAGGGTAGAGGTGAACAAAGAAGGCCTTCAAATTCTGACCCTGTTCAAAAGAAAAATTGTTCATTTTTTTTAAGTACCCTGGCCTATATAAGACATCATAAGACCCTTTAAATGGCTTCCGGTCCAACAGGATGCTCTGTTTGCTAAATAGTAAAATCCATATCCTGCTCAGCGGCCCATACCCATCTAGGCCAAATGAGGAAGTGCCTGCATGACTTCCGTCAATACAGGGTATAATAGTGATATACCGGTAAAAACGCGATTGCAATAATCTATTTTCAAGTTTCTCGAGTTACCTGAGATCAGGCACAATTTTTGTTTTGCCTTTTCAAAATGTGCTCGGCAATTTGATACCATGAGCCTAGTGTCACGTCCAAGCGTGACACACGACAAACATCATTGTCTGTCATTTTCTAGCTCATTGTAGGGCTTATTTTAACTCATTTTAGCTCGTAGTAGGTCATTGTAGCTCGTAGTAGCTCATCGTAGATCATTGTAGGTCATTGTAGGCCGTTGTAGGTCATTGTCGGTTATTCCTTGTTTTAGTAACTACGACACACGTCCCCTGATCTTTTTTTTTTTTGTCTTTTTCTAAAATCTTCATTTTAGTTCATTACAGGGATTACACGTTCGGTCATAGTAGCTCATTGTAGGTCATTGTAGATCATTGTAGATCATTGTAGGTCATTGTAGGTCATTGTAGGTCATTGTAGATCATTGTAGGTCATTGTAGATCATTGTAGGTCATTGTAGGTCATTGTAGATCATGGTAGGTCATTGTAGGTCATTGTAGATCATTGTAGGTCATTGTAGATCATTGTAGGTCATTGTAGGTCATTGTAGGTCATTCCTTGTTTTAGTAACTACGGCTCAGAACGGCCTTTGAATAGAAACGAAGCTGGGGGTGCAGGCCTTGTTTTGTTACACACAAAACACGGTCACTCCCCACCCTCGCTATCTTTGAAAGGCCTGGAAACTAATCACACAACTGTTGAATGGTCTGCTGGACAACCTTCAATGTGTTTTATCAACATACTCTAACACTGAAACATTTTTTCATGCATTGACAGCTTACCGCTTCTGACTTTTCTGTCATCTCTTGTGAGTGTGCATGGGGTATATGATAATGAACTGCTTTCCTGAAGGTTTTGTAGGGTGGCAAATACTCAGCAATTACTCTTGGAATTATACAACATAGGTCTGATAAAATGGATTCTTGAACCTCAGCAGTTGGCAAAATTTCCTGCATCTCTACTTCATCAATACCCTTTTGTGGTCGTTGGTTAGATAGCCCCTTGGGAATGACCCTGTCTTTCACAGCATACGCGTGGAAGTAATGCAGAGATTTGTTGTTCTGTGATTTGGTCTGACATCTAGCTTTTACCTCCAGGTCCCAATTATCCCCCACAATCCTACACATTAAAACAAAAACAACATGGTTATAATTTTCTTGCACTATCTTAGAAGAGAGGATGATCATGTTGAATACTATAGTGTTGCCACTATATTTATTCCACAGATTCCTTTCTCTGAGCATCAAAATATCACAGTTGTCAAGTTTAGTTGAACTAAAGAGCTTGAAAACCTGTTAGGTTACTATAAAAACCATTGAAAATAAGCAAAATGTAGGATCAAAGCTTACATGCAGTTAGGTTTCCAAAGAAGTTCACATCTTCTAATTGGGTTCAAATTTTGTTGAAGTGTTTGTATTCTTTAATATCATTGGTTCATTGACAAATGATATCACCATACCTTGTTCTTTGTTAATTATTCATTGGATAATTTTTTCTATAAGTGGCTTGGTTTGAGTTGATGCATTATAATGGCCTTTATCTCTTGAATTACCTAGTTTGTTTGCTCACATGCTTATGTCAGTATTTAAGATAAACCGCCTGCTGATCATGATGCATTAAGGTTTTTTAAACACATACCGTATTCTGTCACCACTGTAACAAAATTTGTCGTCTGAATTATTTTTTACCCATTCTTTTCCCTTTTTTTGCTTGCCAGTGTTTGTCAGAAAAGCTTTATTAATTTCTATTTTTTCAAGTTATAGTTATAGTACCTGAAGTTTTGGGTCTTTTCTCCTTTAAGTGTATCCAATACAGAGAGCACGTCAGTATCTTCAATAAGGTCATCCTGGTTCCGTGGAAGCATTGCCTTACAAGCTCTGTAAACTGCATCACTGTAATTCTTATATTTAGAAACAGCATCCAAGGAAAAATCGACTGTACAAATTTCCATTGCATTTTCATCTTTTTCGCTGAGACTGTTGATCACTTCTTCAAGTAATTTGATTTTGTTATGGCGGTTCACTGTGTCAATTTTCCACTCATTTACTGACTTGTCAAAAGATGCAGCTGCTTTTTTTTGCATATTACGCAAGGTGTTGGGGTGACTGGAAAGGCCTAACTTGTGGAAGCAGTCGACTTCTTCCTTCTTGCAACCCCCGAGGACTAGAATTGTGTTAATTCGATACGCAAAGTTGGAAATTGGCATCCAAAGATTGAGGTAACTGGAAATAATTAATGCCTCTTGGTTGACAGGATTTTTCACTTTTTGGCAACCTTGAACAGATGCCTTAACAAAGGTATGCAGTGAGGGGATTTTCTCTTCTACATCTTTAAGTAGACTTTCATTAGTGAACTCAGCTAGCTTCTCTAAATTACCACGATATTTGAACACGTTGGAAGGGTCTTTCGAGTAACGTTTGATCTCCCTTTTTACTTGTTTCCCCAGTTCAAGCAGGACTTTACTTTTCAGTGCCTCAAAGTTCATAACACCATGTGCAGCAGCTTTGTAATTTTCTAAAGCCAAATTTGTGACAAGCATTTTTTCTTCAGGGTTAGTCTCATGCTCAATGACGCGTCCATTTGGGTATGCAATAAATATCTGGAAAAAGAAAAAGAAGGGAAAGTGATTTACCGCCAGTACATCGGTAAAAGAAGGTCTCATCGCAAATTATTTTAAGCACGTTAGAATATTAAAAGGTTTGAAATGAACATGTTGGTAAATTGGCAACAGAATTTTACTTTCACTCCTAGACTGAGAACACATTCATTGAACACTTCATTGTAAACTGCGATCAGCCGTTCTTTTTTTTCTCTTTTTTTTTTCCGTACAGTTTCGTAAAAAAAAAAACCCGCAGCCTGATCGCCGATTTCTAAAACTGGAAAATAAATAATTGTCCAACTTATCTTTGAGCTTTGTCAACAATACATGGAATGATAAAGAGCACTGCAAAAGAGAACGGCTTTACCTTCTTATAACGTCTAAATCTTTTCTCTTTCTTTCCTTTTCTCAATTTATGTCAATTATTGTTTGAAAATAGCGGCTAAAAACGTGAGAGCGAAGAAAGGTGAAAGGGCACAGCGTGTATCAGTTAGTTACATTATAGTAACCAAGATCACGGAATATTTCAAACAAAGTAAGTCTCACTTCTGGAATATAAACATAAGTGCAAGCAACAAGAATAGAATAGGTAAACCCCCACCTTGACAACTGCTGACGAGTAATCATCTTTCACATCAGTTTCTGTCACTGGTAAACACATTAAGTTTACAACAGAATCGTCCAGCTTTTCTTGTGCCGACCAGGCAGAATTCAACTGAAAAAGCGTTTTCCTCGATCTACTCCCACCTTCTGCTCTCCGGGACGAAGAACCTTTCTGCTTTTTAGAACCAGGAGTTAACCCGCTTGGTGAATAATTCTGACTGTGAAGACGCTTATTTCCACCACCGCTACATTCATCGTCGTTTGTTTCGCTCGCAGAAACGATCTTTGACATAAATCCTTCTTCCACCTCATGAAACATAGTACAACAATTGACAATTTTCCTTGCACATTTTTTGCACAGTGACGAGTCACTTTCTGAGGTAGAATCAATATCTATTCCGACGCTGTTAATAAGATCGGAGAGGATGACAGTTCCAGTTTTACAAAAACTTTTCCCGCAAAACTCTTTGTTTTTCGTTGGCTTAAAGAGAGGAACAGTGCCTTCTCCAGATGAAACATTAATCGCACAAAAGTGACATGTTTTGTTCACCTTCTTAGGAAAACTCATCTTAAACTGCCATACGACACGACACAAAATAAGCCTGCTTAACTCGCCTCTGCACAAACCTCTGCACAGCTGGTCCAGAGACATTTCGCGCCTTAATCTGTAAATTTGCCGCCAACGAAGCTACTTCCGGTAAATTTTGATTGGCTCACGCTTGTCGGATGACGTGGCCAACATTCCCGTTGACAGATCCTTTAATTAGGGGGCGGCAGACGAATTGACAAACAATTGTATCAGACGTATTTTTTTTTTCCCCCGCCAAAAAAAAAAAAAATTCGCCTGATCGCAGGTTACCTGCTGAAAAACATGGCCATTTTCTTGAATTTTTGTTGCTAAAACAGCTCTAATCTGATTGGTTCTTGTTGGTTCCTTTTGTGTTTTCAGCCAATCAGAAAGCATTTGTAATTTGCACTCGTGTTACACATTTTGCACTCGTGTTACAGAAGAGCTGCACTCCTTTCTCAGCCAATCAGAATTGAGTAATTTTTTCGTGTATATTATTACTAATTAAAACACAAGAATACAAACATCAGCTTTTTGACAAGACTGCTTATCTTTACGGCCATTTTTTTTACCAGAGTCATGGATAAAACAATCCATTTTATCCGTTTTATCGGCGTGGTAAAATCGCAGTACAAGCAGGCCCTGCATTGTTCTGGATACAAGCAAAAAACTGCTACACAACTTCACCGGCACATCTTGGAAGACTTTACTTTCCCAATTATGACATATCTTATTTCAAGACTTGTCTTAATTTGGCCCGTCTAAAGCAGCATTCTAAAGCTAACCGTCCAGAATACAATGAGAGATCAGCAAACTTGCAACCTTGTCAGCAGCCGTGTTATTCCGTCTCCAGGATACTGTCGATATTGTAGGTCGTTTCTATGGAAATGAATGAAGTTTAATTCCAAGCGACTCTATCCAAGTTCAAACCTGTACAAACTGTACTGAAGTGGTGAAAGGGAGCGTGTACCACTTTTCAATACCTATGGTGCCTCACTGTACTTTTTGATCATTTTGCAGTACAAAACAGAGCTGGTAGAGGAGTTTTCAGACAAAATTGTTCCACAGTTTGCAAATGGGACACTCAAGACTATTGTGGATTCAGTTTTCACCATAGATGAAATCCAGCTTGCTCACAAAAGAATGGAGTCTAATGAAAATATCGGCAAAATAGTTTTACAAATAATGTAAGACTGTCAAATATGACCTCTAGCCAAGAAGAGTCAACTTTAATTTCTCCTTTTTTTTTCCAATCGTTATCGTTATTTTTTTATTTATATATTTATGATTGCTTTGATTGTACATATAGCTCAAGAAAGGAATTTTGTTAAGTACCCAAAAAGAATCGCAAATAATGAGAGAGACTTTGCCAGCAGCACTGTAAACTTATTTCCTTGGCCACTTACTAAAGGGAGCTTATTAATAGTAACAATGACAGTGGTGGCAACAAATTGAAGCAACATAGGTTTAACAAGCAAGACAACAACTCTGTACCTGCATGACGTATGCATACGTTTTCAGTTGCTTTCCAGAACAGTTAGTTTCTTTGCCATCACTTTCCATCACATTATCTACAGAATAAACCAAAGAGGAGCATTTTGAAATTAAAGTTAATAAAAAGCTTTAAAGGTCAAAATAGGTAATACTTTCTTGTCACATTCAACCGTAGCTCTCTTGACCTTTGATATTCAGTGCTTTAAATTTCTTCATACAACAAGACTAGAATAAGTTACGAAATTTCATTTGAGTTTTAAAGTTTGAGCATACTTTCATAAAATATATAGGATGCAAATCCTTCTCTTTTTTGTGTACAGTTTGCTTGCACTTTCAAAGTGGCCACTATGGCTAAACCAAGAAACTTCTGTCCTGACCAAGGGCCATAAATGTAGCAACCATTTTTTCTTTATGATGCAGGATTATTTGATAAAGCTCAGAAGCTGTTGGCTTTTCACAAGCAAGTAGAATGTTATGGTACTACGGAAGAAATTTCAGTTGACTACTGTTCTTTTACCATTTACGTTTATTTATATTTTCCTTTCAATTGGTTCAGACAAAGGGAAACAAACCATGTATGACTATTAAACTTGATGATCATCACTTGAAAGTGTTACAAAAGACAAGGATCTGCTAGGGTGGTTCGGTGTGCTACCCCCCCCCCCCCCCCTCCCCCTTATAATTATAACTTCTGATACCTAAAACTGAGAAGAGTGCCCTCTTTGCACGATAAACCATTCTTCTGTGATCCTTTTATGCCACTATAATATTTCTTATGGTCTTCCCACTTGAGAAACCTACCTGTCGTTAAATACCTGACAAGACTGACAACAAGATCCCAGTCCCATACAATAAACTCTGCATATCTATGTTTTAGAATGCCATGAGTACTCTCTTTACTAAAATCCAAATTTGGACTTTTCAATTTAAACAAGGACATTTTGTTTCTTTACTAAAATCCAAAACTCAGATTATTGGTTGAAATGATCCACAATGGAGGTGGATTCTTTTGATGACCTTTGATCATATCCAAAACCGAATACTTTGAATACATGATCCGAAGTGTTTCTTTACTGTGGATCCGAAAAGAATGAATATTGCTGGTGGAAACTCAAAACAATTTTAATACAAACATCAACTTTTTGACAAGACTGCTTATCTTTACGGCCATTTTTTTACCAGAGTCATGGATAAAACAATCCATTTTATCCGTTTTATCGGCGTGGTAAAATCGCAGTACAAGCAGGCCCTGCATTGTTCTGGTTACAAGCAAAAAACTGCTACACAACTTCACCGGCACATCTTGGAAGACTTTACTTTCCCAATTATGACATATCTTATTTCAAGACTTGTCTTAATTTGGCCCGTCTAAAGTAGCATTCTAAAGCTAACCGTCCAGAATACAATGAGAGATCAGCAAACTTGCAACCTTGTCAGCAGCCGTGTTATTCCGTCTCCAGGATACTGTCGATATCGTAGGTCGTTTCTATGGAAATGAATGAAAAATAATCCCTTTTTTGGATACATTGTTTCTTTTGTCAACAAAACATCCTATTGGATTTTTGATCTGATCTCGGATTTTAGAAAAGAAACGCACCCTAAACTGTTAACAAATTCCGGAATAGTAAGATTTCCATATAAACGCATTCATTTATAATGCATACATGTTTTGACTCTATTCGTGTTAACTATTTGTGAGAAAAAGTATGAAAATGCCGCATGTATAATAAATGTTGTGGTTATACGGAAATCTTACTATACCCCAACTAGCTAGCTAGCAGGGAATTTCCAGATACACCAGGAAACGTAAAACTGTACTGAACTTGTAAAAGAAAAATGTATGCACAGAAAACAAAAAGTAGGCTTAAACTTAATACTTCTAAATGTCCACTTTATAAGCACAAAATATACTACCCGATTTCTTACAGTGGAGGATCCACACCTTCAAATAAGGGGGGCGGGGAGGAAGGGGGGGCAGTCATCCAGACCCTGAGATAAGGGGGTGGGGCGGTCGTAAGAAAACATTTTGTCAACGCATCGGGCTTCAGTTTGGCCGCCACTGTCTTAGGTGGGCTAATAGCCCCGTAAGAAAGCGAGCTCACCTCATACTCATCGTGAGCGAACTCCGTAAAGAGTTAGCCCTGTAAAATGTTCAGAATGAACACCAAGATCCATCATTGATCAACTGTTTCAATTTTGACTACCAGTACCTTCAGCGACCTTACTCGTTGTGCCAAACATCGATTTCAATCAACCAGCTGAAGGGTAACCGGTCAAGTCGCCCGAAAGTCATCTCGCCCGAAGTCATATCGCCCGGAACCAGAGTTATGTCGCCCGAAATACATAGTCATGTCGCCCGCAATTTTATCGAGTGTATAAACTTGAAGAAAAGGAAGGAATAAACTGGTAAAATGTTCACTCGCTAACCTATGCAAATATGAAGTTAAACAAAGACCCCAACATCGCTGTTCATTCACTGTTCATTTCAGTGTTGTTCGTTGTTCGTTGTTATGAACTAAGCCGCTCATTCTACAGTAAAGACTAAGGTGCTCATTCTACAGTAAAGATTCTTGTAATTATGTCGCCCGCAATTTTATCGAGTGTATAAACTTGAAGAAAAGTAACATCTTAAGTAACTTTTATACTTGGCCATACTTTCCGCGAGCGGTGTGAAAGAGCAGGTTTATTAATGGCCACGGTGGTGAAGTCCAGTTTCGGTTGACTCCAAGCCCTGTCCAAGAATCGAACTTTCAAGGACCTACATAGATAAAGCCCGCCATACCGCCGCCATCTTAAAATTGCGCCCGCAATCGATTGCGATGTTCTCGTGAGAAAAAAGGTAGGTACGTGGTGTAAGCATCATATAGTGGTTCCCCGTTACTTACTAGAAGGAGTGTACATAATCCTACATAGCCCTACACAGCCCTACATGGCCCTACATAGCCCTACATAGCCCTACATAGCCATACATAGCCATACATAGCCATACACAGCCCTACATAGCCCTACATAGCGCTACATAGCCCTACACAGCCCTACACAGCCCTACATAGCCATACATAGCCATACATAGCCCTACATAGCCCTACATAGCCCTACAGAGCCCTACAGAGCCATACATTACCCTACATAGCCCTACATTGCCCTACATAGCCATACATAGCCATACATAGCCATACACAGCCATACATAGCCATACATAGCCCTACATAGCCCTACATCGCCCTAAAAAGCCCTACACAGCCCTACATAGCCCTACATAGCCCTTCATAGCCCTACAAAGCCATACATAGCCATACATAGCCCTACATAGCCCTACCCAGCCATACTAGCCCTACATAGCCCTACATAGTCCTACATAGCCCTACATAGCCATACATAGCCCTAAATCGCCATACATAGCCATACACAGCCATACATAGCCCTACATAGCCCTACCCAGCCATACATAGCCCTACATAGCCCTACATAGCCCTACATAGCCCTACATAGCCCTACATAGCCATACATAGCCCTAAATAGCCATACATAGCCATACACAGCCATACATAGCCCTACATAGCCATACATAGCCATACATGACCCTACATAGCCCTAAATAGCCCTACACAGCCATACATAGCCCTACATAGCCCTACATAGCCCTACATAACCATACATGACCCTACAAAGCCATACATAGCCATACACAGCCATACATAGCCCTACATAGCCGTACATAGCCATACATGACCCTACATAGCCCTACATAGCCATACATAGCCCTACATGGCCCTACATAGCCCTACATAGCCCTACATAGCCATACATGGCCCTACATAGCCATACATAGCCATACACAGCCATAAATAGCCCTACATAGCCGTACATAGCCATACATGACCCTACATAGCCCTACATAGCCATACATAGCCCTACATAGCCCTACATAGCCCTACATAGCCATACATAGCAATACATAGCCCTACATAGCCATACCTAGCCATACACAGCCATACACAGCCATACACAGCCATACATAGCCATACATAACCCTACATAGCCCTACATAGCCATACATAGCCATACATAGCCATACACAGCCATACATAGCCCTACATAGCCATACATAGACATACATAGCCATACACAGCCATACATAGCCATACAAAACCCTACATAGCCCTCCATAGCCCTACATAGCCATACATAGCACTACATAGCCATACACAGCCCTAAATAGCCCTACATAGCCCTACATAGCCCTACATAGCCATACATAGCAATACATAGCCATACACAGCCCTACATAGCCCTACATAGCCATACATAGCCATACATAGCCATAGACAGCCATACATAGCCCTACATAGCCATGCATAGCTATACATAGCCATACAAGCCATACATAGCCATACATAACCCTACATAGCCATACATAGCCATACATAGCCATACATGACCCTACATAGCCCTACATAGCCCTACATAGCCTTACATAGCCCTACATAGCCATACATAGCCATACACAGCCATATATAGCCCTACATAGCCATACATAGCCATACATGACCCTACATAGCCCTGCAAAGCCCTATATAGCCATACATAGCCCTACATAGCCCTACATAGCCCTACATAGCCATACATAGCCTTACATAGCCCTACATAGCCCTACACAGCCCTACAAAGCCCTACATAGCCATACATAGCCCTACATAGCCATACATAGCCATACACAGCCATACATAGCCCTACATAGCCATACATAGCCATACATGACCCTACATAGCCCTACAGAGCCATACATAGCCATACATAGCCCTACATAGCCATATATAGTTAAACATAACCCTACATAGCCCTACATAGCCATACACAGCCATACATAGCCATACATAGCCCTACATAGCCATACATAGCAATACATAGCCCTACATAGCCATACATAGCCATACACAGCCATACACAGCCATACACAGCCATACATAGCCATACATAACCCTACATAGCCCTACATAGCCCTACATAGCCATGCACAGCTATACATAGCCATACAAGCCATACATAGCCAGACATAACCCTACATAGCCATACATAGCCATACATAGCCATACATGACCCTACATAGCCCTGCAAAGCCCTACATAGCCATACATAGCCCTACATAGCCTTACATAGCCCTACATAGCCATACATAGCCTTACATAGCCCTACATAGCCCTACACAGCCCTACAGAGCCCTACATAGCCATACATAGCCCTACATAGCCATACATAGCCATACACAGCCATACATAGCCCTACATAGCCATACATAGCCATACATGACCCTACATAGCCCTACATAGCCATACATAGCCATACATAGCCCTACATAGCCATATATAGTTAAACATAACCCTACAAAGCCCTACATAGCCATACACAGCCATACATAGCCATACATAGCCCTACATAGCCATACATAGCAATACATAGCCCTACATAGCCATACATAGCCATACACAGCCATACACAGCCATACACAGCCATACATAGCCATACATAACCCTACATAGCCCTACATAGCCCTACATAGCCATACATAGCCATACATAGCCATACACAGCCATACATAGCCCTACATAGCCAATCATAGAAATACATAGCCATACACAGCCGTATATAGAAAAACATGACCCTACATAGCCCTATATAGCCCTACATAGCCCTACATAGCCCTACATAGCCATACATGACCCTAGATAGCCATACATAGCCATACACAGCCATAAATACCCTACATAGCCGTACATAGCCATACATGACCCTACATAGCCCTACATAGCCATACATAGCCCTACATAGCCATACATAGCCCTACATAGCCCTACATAGCCCTACATAGCCATACATAGCCATACACAGCCATACACAGCCATACACAGCCATACATAGCCATACATAACCCTACATAGCCCTACATAGCCCTACACAGCCATACACAGCCATACATAGCCATACATAACCCTACATAGCCCTACATAGCCCTACATAGCCATACATAGCCATTCATAGCAATACACAGCCATACATAGCCCTACATAGTCAAACATAGACATACATAGCCATACACAGCCGTACATAGCCATACATGACCCTACATAGCCCTACATAGCCCTACATAGCCCTACATAGCCCTACATAGCCATACATGACCCTAGATAGCCATACATAGCCATACACAGCCATAAATAGCCCTACATAGCCGTACATAGCCATACATGACCCTACATAGCCCTACATAGCCATACATAGCCCTACATAGCCCTACATAGCCATACATAGCAATACACAGCCCTACATAGCCATACATAGCCATACACAGCCATACACAGCCATACACAGCCATACATAGCCATACATAACCCTACATAGCCCTACATAGCCCTACACAGCCATACACAGCCATACATAGCCATACATAACCCTACATAGCCCTACATAGCCCTACATAGCCATACATAGCCATTCATAGCAATACACAGCCATACATAGCCCTACATAGTCAAACATAGACATACATAGCCATACACAGCCGTACATGACCCTACATAGCCCTACATAGCCGTACATAGCCCTACATAGCCCTACATAGCCCTACATAGCCATACATGACCCTAGATAGCCATACATAGCAATACACAGCCATAAATAGCCCTACATAGCCGTACATAGCCATACATGACCCTACATAGCCCTACATAGCCATACATAGCCCTACATAGCCCTACATAGCCCTACATAGCCATACATAGCAATACATAGCCCTACATAGCCATACATAGCCATACACAGCCATACACAGCCATACACAGCCATACATAGCCATACATAACCCTACATAGCCCTACATAGCCCTACATAGCCATACATAGCCATACATAGCCATACACAGCCATACATAGCCCTACATAGCCATACATAGACATACATAGCCATACACAGCCATACATAGCCATACATAACCCTACATAGCCCTACATAGCCCTACATAGCCATACATAGGCCTACATAGCCATACACAGCCCTACAGAGCCCTACATAGCCCTACATAGCCCTACATAGCCATACATGACCCTACATAGCCCTACATAGCCATACATAGCCCTACATAGCCCTACATAGCCCTACATAGCCATACATAGCAATACATAGCCCTACATAGCCATACATAGCCATACAAAGCCATACACAGCCATACACAGCCATACATAGCCATACATAACCCTACATAGCCCTACATAGCCCTACATAGCCATACATAGCCATACATAGCCATACACAGCCATACATAGCCATACATAGCCCTACATAGCCGTACATAGCCCTATATAGCCATACATGACCCTACATAGCCCTACATAGCCATACATAGCCCTACATAGCCCTACATAGCCCTACATAGCCATACATAGCCCTACATAGCCGTACATAGCCCTATATAGCCATACATGACCCTACATAGCCATACATACCCCTACATAGCCATACATAGCCCTACATAGCCCTACATAGCCCTCCATAGCCATACATAGCCCTACATAGCCGTACATAGCCCTACATAGCCATACATGACCCTACATAGCCATACATAGCCATACACAGCCATACATAGCCCTACATAGCCGTACATAGCCATACATGACCCTACATAGCCCTACAAAGCCATACATAGCCCTACATAGCCCTACATAGCCCTACATAGCCCTACATAGCCATACATAGGCCTACATAGCCATACACAGCCCTACAGAGCCCTATATAGCCCTACAAAGCCCTACATAGCCATACATAGCCATACATAGCCATACACAGCCCTACATAGCCCTACATAGCCATACATAGCCATACATAGCCATACACAGCCATACATAGCCCTACATAACCATACATAGCTATACATAGCCATACACAGCCATACATAGCCATACATAACCCTACATAGCCATACATAGCCCTACATAGCCATACATAGCCATACATGACCCTACATAGCCCTACATAGCCCTACATAGCCATACATAGTCCTACATAGCCATACATAGCCATACACAGCCATATATAGCCCTACATAGCCATACATAGCTATACATGACCCTACATAGCCCTGCAAAGCCCTACATCGCCATACATAGCCCTACATAGCCCTACATAGCCATATATAGCCATACATAACCCTACATGGCCATAGATGACCCTACATAGCCATATATAGTCATACACAGCCATAAATAGCCCTACATAGCCGTACATAGCCATACATGACCCTACATAGCCCTACATAGCCATACATAGCCCTACATAGCCCTACATAGCCCTACATAGCCATACATAGCCCTACATAGCCCTACATAGCCCTATATAGCCATACATGACCCTACATAGCCATACATACCCCTAGATAGCCATACATAGCCCTACATAGCCCTACATAGCCCTCCATAGCCATACATAGCCCTACATAGTCGTACATAGCCCTACATAGCCATACATGACCCTACATAGCCATACATAGCCATACACAGCCATACATAGCCCTACATAGCCGTACATAGCCATACATGACCCTACATAGCCCTGCAAAGCCCTACATAGCCATACATAGCCCTACATAGCCTTACATAGCCCTACATAGCCATACATAGCCTTACATAGCCCTACATAGCCCTACACAGCCCTACAGAGCCCTACATAGCCATACATAGCCCTACATAGCCATACATAGCCATACACAGCCATACATAGCCCTACATAGCCATACATAGCCATACATGACCCTACATAGCCCTACATAGCCATACATAGCCATACATAGCCCTACATAGCCATATATAGTTAAACATAACCCTACATAGCCCTACATAGCCATACACAGCCATACATAGCCATACATAGCCCTACATAGCCATACATAGCAATACATAGCCCTACATAGCCATACATAGCCATACACAGCCATACACAGCCATACACAGCCATACATAGCCATACATAACCCTACATAGCCCTACATAGCCCTACATAGCCATACATAGCCATACATAGCCATACACAGCCATACATAGCCCTACATAGCCAATCATAGAAATACATAGCCATACACAGCCGTATATAGCAAAACATGACCCTACATAGCCCTATATAGCCCTACATAGCCCTACATAGCCCTACATAGCCATACATGACCCTAGATAGCCATACATAGCCATACACAGCCATAAATACCCTACATAGCCGTACATAGCCATACATAGCCCTACATAGCCATACATAGCCCTACATAGCCCTACATAGCCATACATAGCAATACATAGTTCTACATAGCCATACATAGCCATACACAGCCATACACAGCCATACACAGCCATACATAGCCATACATAACCCTACATAGCCCTACATAGCCCTACATAGCCATACATAGCCATTCATAGCCATACACAGCCATACATAGCCCTACATAGCCAAACATAGACATACATAGCCATACACAGCCGTACATAGCCATACATGACCCTACATAGCCCTACATAGCCCTACATAGCCCTACATAGCCCTACATAGCCATACATGACCCTAGATAGCCATACATAGCCATACACAGCCATAAATAGCCTTACATAGCCGTACATAGCCATACATGACCCTACATAGCCCTACATAGCCATACATAGCCCTACATAGCCCTACATAGCCATACATAGCAATACACAGCCCTACATAGCCATACATAGCCATACACAGCCATACACAGCCATACACAGCCATACATAGCCATACATAACCCTACATAGCCCTACATAGCCCTACACAGCCATACACAGCCATACATAGCCATACATAACCCTACATAGCCCTACATAGCCCTACATAGCCATACATAGCCATTCATAGCCATACACAGCCATACATAGCCCTACATAGTCAAACATAGACATACATAGCCATACACAGCCGTACATAGCCATACATGACCCTACATAGCCCTACATAGCCCTACATAGCCCTACATAGCCCTACATAGCCCTACATAGCCATACATGACCCTAGATAGCCATACATAGCCATACACAGCCATAAACAGCCCTACATAGCCGTACATAGCCATACATGACCCTACATAGCCCTACATAGCCATACATAGCCCTACATAGCCCTACATAGCCCTACATAGCCATACATAGCAATACATAGCCCTACATAGCCATACATAGCCATACATAGCCCTACATAGCCATATATAGTTAAACATAACCCTACATAGCCCTACATAGCCATACACAGCCATACATAGCCATACATAGCCCTACATAGCCATACATAGCAATACATAGCCCTACATAGCCATACATAGCCATACACAGCCATACACAGCCATACACAGCCATACATAGCCATACATAACCCTACATAGCCCTACATAGCCCTACATAGCCATACATAGCCATACATAGCCATACACACCATACATAGCCCTACATAGCCAATCATAGAAATACATAGCCATACACAGCCGTATATAGCAAAACATGACCCTACATAGCCCTATATAGCCTTACATAGCCCTACATAGCCCTACATAGCCATACATGACCCTAGATAGCCATACATAGCCATACACAGCCATAAATACCCTACATAGCCGTACATAGCCATACATAGCCCTACATAGCCATACATAGCCCTACATAGCCCTACATAGCCATACATAGCAATACATAGTTCTACATAGCCATACATAGCCATACACAGCCATACACAGCCATACACAGCCATACATAGCCATACATAACCCTACATAGCCCTACATAGCCCTACATAGCCATACATAGCCATTCATAGCCATACACAGCCATACATAGCCCTACATAGCCAAACATAGACATACATAGCCATACACAGCCGTACATAGCCATACATGACCCTACATAGCCCTACATAGCCCTACATAGCCCTACATAGCCCTACATAGCCATACATGACCCTAGATAGCCATACATAGCCATACACAGCCATAAATAGCCCTACATAGCCGTACATAGCCATACATGACCCTACATAGCCCTACATAGCCATACATAGCCCTACATAGCCCTACATAGCCATACATAGCAATACACAGCCCTACATAGCCATACATAGCCATACACAGCCATACACAGCCATACACAGCCATACATAGCCATACATAACCCTACATAGCCCTACATAGCCCTACACAGCCATACACAGCCATACATAGCCATACATAACCCTACATAGCCCTACATAGCCCTACATAGCCATACATAGCCATTCATAGCCATACACAGCCATACATAGCCCTACATAGTCAAACATAGACATACATAGCCATACACAGCCGTACATAGCCATACATGACCCTACATAGCCCTACATAGCCCTACATAGCCCTACATAGCCCTACATAGCCCTACATAGCCATACATGACCCTAGATAGCCATACATAGCCATACACAGCCATAAATAGCCCTACATAGCCGTACATAGCCATACATGACCCTACATAGCCCTACATAGCCATACATAGCCCTACATAGCCCTACATAGCCCTACATAGCCATACATAGCAATACATAGCCCTACATAGCCATACATAGCCATACACAGCCATACACAGCCATACACAGCCATACATAGCCATACATAACCCTACATAGCCCTACATAGCCCTACATAGCCATACATAGCCATACATAGCCATACACAGCCATACATAGCCCTACATAGCCATACATAGACATACATAGCCATACACAGCCATACATAGCCATACATAACCCTACATAGCCCTACATAGCCCTACATAGCCATACATAGGCCTACATAGCCATACACAGCCCTACAGAGCCCTACATAGCCCTACATAGCCCTACATAGCCATACATGACCCTACATAGCCCTACATAGCCATACATAGCCCTACATAGCCCTACATAGCCCTACATAGCCATACATAGCAATACATAGCCCTACATAGCCATACATAGCCATACACAGCCATACACAGCCATACACAGCCATACATAGCCATACATAACCCTACATAGCCCTACATAGCCCTACATAGCCATACATAGCCATACATAGCCATACACAGCCATACATAGCCATACATAGCCCTACATAGCCGTACATAGCCCTATATAGCCATACATGACCCTACATAGCCCTACATAGCCATACATAGCCCTACATAGCCCTACATAGCCCTACATAGCCATACATAGCCCTACATAGCCGTACATAGCCCTATATAGCCATACATGACCCTACATAGCCATACATACCCCTACATAGCCATACATAGCCCTACATAGCCCTACATAGCCCTCCATAGCCATACATAGCCCTACATAGCCGTACATAGCCCTACATAGCCATACATGACCCTACATAGCCATACATAGCCATACACAGCCATACATAGCCCTACATAGCCGTACATAGCCATACATGACCCTACATAGCCCTACAAAGCCATACATAGCCCTACATAGCCCTACATAGCCCTACATAGCCATACATAGGCCTACATAGCCATACACAGCCCTACAGAGCCCTATATAGCCCTACAAAGCCCTACATAGCCATACATAGCCATACATAGCCATACACAGCCCTACATAGCCCTACATAGCCATACATAGCCATACATAGCCATACACAGCCATACATAGCCCTACATAACCATACATAGCTATACATAGCCATACACAGCCATACATAGCCATACATAACCCTACATAGCCATACATAGCCCTACATAGCCATACATAGCCATACATGACCCTACATAGCCCTACATAGCCCTACATAGCCATACATAGTCCTACATAGCCATACATAGCCATACACAGCCATATATAGCCCTACATAGCCATACATAGCTATACATGACCCTACATAGCCCTGCAAAGCCCTACATCGCCATACATAGCCCTACATAGCCCTACATAGCCATATATAGCCATACATAACCCTACATGGCCATAGATGACCCTACATAGCCATATATAGTCATACACAGCCATAAATAGCCCTACATAGCCGTACATAGCCATACATGACCCTACATAGCCCTACATAGCCATACATAGCCCTACATAGCCCTACATAGCCCTACATAGCCATACATAGCCCTACATAGCCCTACATAGCCCTATATAGCCATACATGACCCTACATAGCCATACATACCCCTAGATAGCCATACATAGCCCTACATAGCCCTACATAGCCCTCCATAGCCATACATAGCCCTACATAGTCGTACATAGCCCTACATAGCCATACATGACCCTACATAGCCATACATAGCCATACACAGCCATACATAGCCCTACATAGCCGTACATAGCCATACATGACCCTACATAGCCCTACATAGCCATACATAGCCCTACATAGCCCTACATAGCCCTACATAGCCACACATAGCAATAGATAGCCCTACATAGCCATACATAGCCATAAACAGCCATACACAGCCATACACAGCCATACATAGCCATACATAACCCTACATACCCTACATAGCCTTACATAGCCATACATAGCCATACATAGGCATACACAGCCATACATAGCCCTACATAGCCATACATAGACATACCTAGCCATACACAGCCATACATAGCCATACATAACCCTACATAGCCCTACATAGCCCTACATAGCCATACATAGCCCTACATAGCCATACACAGCCCTACATAGCCCTACATAGCCCTACATAGCCCTACATAGCCATACATAGCCATACATAGCCATACACAGCCCTACATAGCCCTGCATAGCCATACATAGCCATACATAGCCATACACAGCCATACATAGCCCTACATAGCCATACATAGCCCTACATAGGCCTACATAGCCCTACATAGCCATACATAGCCATACATAGCCCTACATAGCCATACATAGCCACACACAGCCATATATAGCCCTACATAGCCATACATAGCCATACATGACCCTACATAGCCCTGCAAAGCCCTACATAGCCCTACATAGCCATTCATAGCCATACATATCCCTACATAGCCATACATGACCCTACATAGCCATACATAGCCAAAAACAGCCATAAATAGCCCTACATAGCCATACATAGCCATACACAGCCATAAATAGCCCTACATAGCCGTACATAGCCATACATTACCCTACATAGCCCTACATAGCCATACATAGCCCTACATAGCCCTACATAGCCCTACATAGCCATACATAGCAATACATAGCCCTACATAGCCATACATAGCCATACACAGCCATACACAGCCTTACACAGCCATACATAGCCATACATAACCTTACATAGCCCTACATAGCCCTACATTGCCATACATAGCCATACATAGCCATACACAGCCATACATAGCCCTACATAGCCATACATAGACATACCTAGCCATACACAGCCATACATAGCCCTACATAGCCCTTCACAGCCCTACACAGCCATACATGGCCATACATTGCCATACATAGCCATATATAGCCATACATAGCCATACACAGCCCTACATAGCCATACATAGCCCTATAGCCATGTATGGCTGTGTATGGCTGTGTAGGGCTATGTAGGGCTATGTAGGGCTATGTATGGCTGTGTATGGCTATATAGGGCTGTGTAGGGCTATGTAGCGCTATGTAGGGCTATGTAGGGCTATGTGTGGCTGTTTATGGCTATGTATGGCTATGTAGGGCTATGTAGTGTCATGTATGGCTGTGTATGGCTGTGTATGGCTATGTAGGGCTGTGTAGGGCTGTGTAAGGCTATGTAGGGCTATGTAGGGCTATGTAGGGCTATGTATTGCTATGTAGGGCTATGTAGGGCTATGTATGGCTGTGTAGGGCTAGGTAGGGCTATGTATGGCTATGTATGGCTATGTAGGGCTCTTTATGACTATGTAGGGCTATGTAGGGCTGTGTAGGGCTATGTAGGGCTATGCAGGGCTATGTAGGGCTGTGTATGGCTATGTATGGCTATGTATGGCTATGTATTGCTATGTAGGGCTATGTAGGGCTATGTAGGGCTATGTAGGGTTATGTATGCCTATGTATGGCTATGTAGGGCTATGTAGGGCTAAGTATGGCTATGTATGGCTATGTATGGCTATGTATGGCTATGTATGGCTATTTAGGGCTTTGTAGGGCCACGTATGGCTATGTAGGGGTATGTAGGGTTATGTATGGTTATGTATGGCTATGTAGGGCTATGTATGGCTATGTAGGGCTATGTAGGGCTATGTAGGGCTATGTAGGGTTATGTATTGCTATGTATGGCTATGTAGGGCTATGTAAAGTTATGCCATATATTAACTAACGGGGAACCACTATATGATGCTTACACCACTTACCTGCCAGAAAAAAATCCTTAAGTATCGTTATCGATGTGTACCATGCATAGTTCTAGGCTTCTCTCGGTGGAAAGATGACCCATATTACAACAGAAGTCGCACGTTTGTGTTTCATGTTGTTCATTCTTGATATCGTGCTTATCTCTGGAAATTCCACAATGAGAGCAGTTCTTTATAAGCCTGGCGGTGTAGATAATCTTTATATTGGTACAGTAACAAAGCCAAAAGTAGAGAAAACTAAGGTGTTAATCCGCGCTCACTACACGGCGATCAATGGAGCTGACACATTACAGCGCCGGGGGTAATATCCTCCTCCTGCGGGGGAATCAGACATCCTAGGGCTAGAAGTTGCTGGTGTGATAGAGGAGATTAGCGAGAAATGTGCTGGAAAGTGGACGTAAGTATTTAACACAGTATGAAACACTTGCGTCGATATCTATGGAGGGGGCATATGGATGTGGAACCCTCCCCCCCCCCCCTTCGCCACCTCCTCCCCAGGGGGATTTCCATTTTTTTATCCTAACCCCCCCTCTAAAGATGACTGGAAACCAAACACTCAAATTTTTGTGGGCGCCCTTTCAAAAATTTGTCTGCATTAAGGGACAAAATTTTGTCGGCATCTCTGAAAAAAAAAATCAGCAACCCCTATTCAAAAACCCGTCATCCTTACAGGGACAGAGAAAAGGGAGGTCAAGAAAGGAACTGTCTGAAGATTCATCATCATCATCATCAATCTTTATTTATACACGAAATCGTATCATTTTACATGGTCTTCCTAGGAATCGTGTTTAAGACTAGACTAAAATACTAAGAGTAAAAGACTAAGGAACTATTGACTATAATGTTAAAAATACAAAAACTTACATTATGGATAATAAGAGTTACAATGGGTCATGGTGTATTAGAAAAATCTTTCCCATGAATTGAAGTTTTAAAAACATTTAAACTGGGCAGTTTCCTAATCTCTGAGGGAATCTTGTTCCACAGAACAGATCCTCTGTAGTGTAGGCTCCTTTTTGCAGACTCAGTTTTGGGTCTGGGGACATAATAATTTAACTCAGAATTTCTAAGATTGTGTGAATGTACATTTGAGGTGTTGGTAAAGATCCGCCTCAGATACGATGGGGAAAGATTATTATGGATTTTATACATTGTCACAGCCAACTGTTTAAGTCTTGCATATTCTAGCCTTTCCCAGCCAAGCTCATCCAACAAAACACTTGAGCGAACGTCATAGTTAGAAAAAGTGAGAATTCTAGCAGCCCTATTCTGCAGTTTTTTAAGTTTGTCTGCTAGTCCCTTATTGATATTACCCCAAACGGCACCACAGTAATTAAAATATGGCATTACCAGTGCATTGTACATGTTCACTCTAGTATCAAATGGTATAAAATGACTTACACGCCTTAAGATAGCAATACCAGCGGATATTTTCTTTGAAATGGTATGAATGTGTGGGCGCCAGTTCAAAGATTCATCAGTTTGAACTCCAAGGGATTTATGTTTAATTACTCTTTCTAAGGGTGTATTATTGACTTTGACTGTGAAGTCACTGTTTATTTGGGATAACTTAAATTGGCTCCCTATAAGCATGTATTTAGTCTTCTTAACATTTAAAGTTAATTTGTTTGCTGACAGCCATGACTGGATTAAATTCATATCATAATTCATTTTATGTTCAAGGACACATGGGTCTTCTGCAGATGTGGTAAGGGTAGTATCATCTGCATACATTCTGGGTTTTGAAAACAAATGACATGAAGGGAGATCATTAATATAAATAGTGAATAAGAGAGGGCCTAAAATAGACCCCTGTGGAATACCACATGTTATATTACAGAAATCAGATTGAACTCCATCAATGAACGTTTGTTGCTTTCGGTCAGATAGATAGGACTGGAACCAGTTAAGGGATTGAGAACTGACCCCATAGAGTTTAAGCTTTCCCAGAAGGATAGCATGATCCATGGTATCAAAAGCTTTTTTCAAGTCCAGGAATATCACACCATTTAAGAGACTGTCGTCAATATTCCATAGCCATTCATTCGTAGCCTCAAGTAAAGCTGTTTCAGTGGAAAACATAGGTCTGAAGCCAGATTGTGATTCAGTAAACAAGTTATTATTATGTAATTATTCATATAATTGATTAAAAACAACTCTTTCAATTAATTATTAAGATTATTGAACATATTGGGCAAATACGGAGGGGGCTATCATGTTCTAGTGAAATTTCCCAAATTATCACATAATTTGCCCATTGTTTGTTTTGTTGTAAGTTGTTTTAACCTGGGCGCCATGAAAAGCTATGTTTGGTTTTGTTTGTTGAATAAATTATTTCTGCTCTTTTTCTTCTTTTTCCTTCTCTCTCTGTCACACAATGTTGCATGACAGTAAGACAGAGGTGCCAGAACTGGACTAGTTCTTGATGTGACAGGGATATAAAACAGAATGACACTGATGAAGAATAACTGGGGGAAGGAAAGGGACTACACAGCCTGTACTGAGTCCATGAGGATGTCTGAGTTATCCTTATGGGTCTGACTGCATCAACAAAATTAAACCTGGTTTTAATTTCTTAACTCACTGCTGGTATCTATTTGACCAGTCCATTAGTGTAGGATTTATCAGATACACTACTATAGAAATTTTTGAAAAGATTTTCTTCTTTTAATTCAGTAAAAAGGATTGTTATGATCACTGTGTTCTTTTCTTTTTTTTTTTCTTTCATAGGAAAGGTGACCATGTTATGGCCTTGTTAGGTGGTGAGTACAAAAATTTTGTTATTTCTACCTACTTGAAGGATATCTGTGTTTGAAGTCAGTCACCAAATCTCCCAGATAAAATCGACATTCAGGCTTTTCTATGCCTTAGTTTGGAATTAAGGCCATTTAATTTCTTCAAAAATTTTACTTTTTTAATTGACAGCAGAATTTCTGCGGCAAATTGCATAAATTTCTTCACTGACGGAGATTATTTTTGTCAGTACAATAATTATGAAAGTGAATTTTGGTGGTTTGTTCTTTGCCTTACAAATGTCCTAAGCCAATAATGTACCAGTATCATACTTTGGGCACTGGGTCAAGTGGTGTTTTATATCAGAGGGTTGTGGGGGGGGGGGGGGGGTGGATAGCCTGAATTTCAGACGATTACTGAGGGAGTAAAAATGACTCGAAGTAATTGTCTGAAATTCAGGCTAGGGGCGGGGGTGGAGTGAAGAACAAACAATAGAGTTCATGTCCGCAGGCATAAAATAATACATGACTATGTTTTGGGCCTGACTCAGCCTCATTTTGAGCCACTAGGCTCTTGCTGTTATGTTGTATTGTTAGTTAATCACTAGTCTTAATTTTTATAAATTGTAATTATCATACGGCATGTCTGAAAACCAGCTTGCTGAGCCATTTACCGTGTTTAAATAAAGTTGGTTGATTGATTGATTGATTGATTGAGCCTAACGTGAAAATGACCCGTAAGTCAGGCCCTAAAAAGAGTGGTACTCATGTAAGACATTCATTTAAGTTTACAATGTACAATGTTTAATAGTCAGGGCTGTAGTTTAAATAGCTAGAGGCAAGACAAGGCTAAATAGCCTTGTCTACATGCTGTAAATTTTGATTCTTTATTGAATAAAATACATTCAGTCCTCAGTTGAACTAGATTGATTTTTCTGAAAAGAAAGAAAACTGAAAATATTATTTCAGAGCTTTTGGATTTTAAAATTTTCTGGGGTAGGGCTTGTCCCCAGACCCTTGTAAGGGCCTTGCACCTTCAACAACCACTCCAGTTATGCCAAAAGTCTGGCTAAAACTCTTATAGTAGTGCTGTAAATTGAAGGAACATGTTTTTTACTGTCTTCTAAATTTACTATAAGTTGGTTTTTAAAGGTGGAGGTTATGCTGAGTATGTGGCTGTTGATGAAGCACTTGTAATGCCTGTCCCAGACTCTTACAAACTCTCGGATGCTGCGGCCATCCCTGAAGTTTGGTTAACAGCATATCAACTATTGCATTTTCTTGGCAAAGTTAAGAGTGGTGAAGTAGTATTAATCCATGCCGGGGGCAGCGGCGTTGGTACTGCTCTGGTACAACTGTCAAGGTTAGCTGGAGCAAGGCCTTTTGTTACTGCGGGATCAGAGGAAAAGATTAAGATGGCTGAGTCACTAGGAGCTGAAGGAGGCTTTGACTACAAAACAGGAAATTTCTCCAGTTGGGTGGAAAATGTTACAAATGGTACTTGTTGTTCTGGCTAAAAATGATTCCTAAACTTGCTAAGAATTATGTACTGTGGATGTACGCATCACCTATATTTTTTTTATTACAGTCGAACCCTACTTTACAGACATCTTCCTAATATGGACACCTTGTTACTATGGATAGTTTTCCTTGTACCTAGTCCTTATATTTTCTCTAAATTCAGCCCACTTAACACGGACACCGCGTTAATATAGGGACACTTTCTATGGCCCCCTAAGTGTCTGTATTAACAGAGTTTGACTGTAGTTTAAAATTTACAAGCCAGCTTACAGGGCTAGAAGTTTTTGTTAATTTGTTCTTTGCTTGACTGAAATTCTAAGCCTGTTCTTTCCCTAAATGCTCAAAAGCTTCTGTTGCTAATGGATACAAAGAGGTGTGGCAAAGTAACAAGCACACAAACATAACTTGCTTTGAAACTCAATCTTGATCTGATTGTTGAAGTTCCCACTAAAGGTTCCTTACAAAGTCTTAGGGGACTAAAATACCTATTCTAACATCCCACCCCCATGGCATTATAATCAACCCAAAAAATAAGAAAATGAAAATAAGAAAAGAAATAAAGAAAGAAAAAAAATTTGCTTAACTGGAGTTTGTATACTTAAATTAAGATCTATTATTGTTTTATTTTCTTCTAGGTCGAGGAGCAAATGTCATCCTTGATTGTGTGGGAAGCTCATTTTGGGAACAGAATATAAAGAGTCTTGCTGTTGATGGTCGTTGGATCTTGTATGGTCTTTTGGGTGGCAGTAATGTCTCAGGTGACCTCCTCAGGGACATCCTAAGGAAAAGAGCTTCACTTATAGGAACGACACTGAGGAGTAGATCCCTTGGTGTAAGTTATTATTCTTTTGTTTCAGGATCTCTACATTGTCAATACCAAATGTAGATAGAAATTTAGTTGAGAAATTTAGAAATTTTAAAGTTGAACCTCTTAACGATGGCCACCTTGCAGGGGCGCCCAACGAGAATATAGTTCAAAACCACTTAAACATAGCATTGTTGAACGTATTTTAGTATTTAAATGGTAGATCTATATAGGCATATTTTTATCCCCTAAACTTTTTCATCTGTTCGGATTTCCTAGCTAAAAGTCTAGTGATCCAAAAATTATAGGGATCAAGACTTACCTTTCCGAAAATTTCAGCCAGAGAAAAGGCTCCCGAAATTTCTAGGTGACCTTTTAAGGGTAAAAATCCTTTAAAAATGGGCAATTATACCATTTTTTAGATGTTCGAAAATCCTAGGAGAGGCAGGCAAGCAAGAAATTGTACAAAAAATGTTCCGAAAATTCTAGATCTCAAATCGTCTTCTGAACAGATATTTTCCCCTGACCTTGGGGACAGAAGAAAGTGGCCATTGTGAAGAAGTGGCCATTGTAGAGAGCTTTAAACAAGAGTCAATATGTATGGATTTTTTGTTCACCGGGATGAAAAAAAGTGGCGGTTTTAGAGAGGTGGCCATTGTAGAGAGGTTGGTGTTGGCGGAGGTTCGACTGTACATCAACCACAGCCAAACCCTGCTTCATAGACACCCACTTAATATGGACACCTCGTCATTACGGACAGCTTGCTTTGTCTCTTGGGAAAGAAAGTCCTTACATTTTCTCTAAATTCAACCTGCTTTCTACAGACACTCCATTAATATGGACACTTTCTAAGGCCTTCTCAGTGTCCGTACTAACAGGGTTTACAGTACAGAATCCCCACAGTTAATAACGAAAAAGTGGAAGAGGGCAACGGGGTGGGAATGTGGGGGAGGCGGGAAGTGGAAGGAAAAGGGGGAAATTATGCAAAACTCCTGATTATTTTGCGATTGTAAAAGGGCTAATAAAGGGGTGGGAGGCAGAAATGCTAGGCACGGGAGGTGGGTGGTTCGGACCCCCCTAAACACCACCCCCCCCGGCCCCTCTATCTGAAAACAGCATTGTGGTATTAGTGCAGCAAGAAGACCCCCTGCAAGTACTTTTACGATGCCTTACACAAAAAACGGCTTATCATTATTTTCCCCCATTCTTTTGCAGTACAAAAGAGAACTGGTACAAGAGTTTTCAGAAAGAATTGTTCCACAGTTTGCAAATGGAAGACTAAAGACTATTGTGGATTCAGTTTTCACCATGGATCAAATCCAGCTAGCTCACAAAAGAATGGAGTCGAATGAAAATATCGGGAAAAGTATTATACAAATTAGGCCAGATGATACAAATACTGAAGAAACCAAATCTGAACTCTAACCTTTATATTGTTTGCTTATATTTATTTATTGCTTTTGTCTCATTACAAAATTCTCCCTATTTTAAAATAAGCAGTGCTTTTTTTGTGCGGAGGGGGGGGGGGGTTCACTAACATGGCCACCGTTTCTTGTTTTGGTAAACTAACACATGACAGAGGCGATGCCATTAATATGAACGAATGGAACAAAATTAAACCGAGCTATAACAGGTACCGTCTGACTTGATTCAAAACTCCATGTGGAGTCACGATGGCATCAAGACTGGTCACACTTTGTTGGCGAGTAAGTGAAGTGTTGTATGCGATACTACGCCGCATTCCATCTGAAGTCATGACGTTATGTTCAAGACTGGTCACACTTTCTTGGCGTGTAAGTGAAACGTTGCATTAGGTACTAAGCCGCGTTCCATCTGAAGTCATGACGTTATGTTCAAGACTGGTCACTCTTTCTTGGCGTGTAAGTTTAACATTGCATTAGGTAATATATAGATTTAGCCAGGGCTAAAAGCGATGCTCCCATCAATAAATTTATATTTTAAGTTAAACAATAAACTTGTAATCCACAAATCAGTTAACTTAAGGGCACATTCATGTGACTTTTAAGGGAAAGGATAAGTTATTTTAGAGTGAAACATCTTACATCGAGTTGATAGCCTAAATATGTACACCCAAAACATAGCAAAAAATAACCCAAAAAATATATTCGATCACATTCAAGAGCCATAATGGCTCTTGATCACAGTAGATTAGGCCTCGAAAACAAATTCTTGGAAAACAAATCAGGCCGAATTTTTTTGCGTTTGATAGGTTTACTTTACAAATTCTTGCCAACAAATCTGAGGTTGTGTAAACCAACCTTTTATACTTTTTATACATCACATCTGAGGTGAAACAGTACCTTTTTATCATACAGACCTCGGACAGTATATACGGTATTTCACAATTTTTCAAGACAAATTGCACTCTGTCAATGTTCAGGACGATCAATCGTGGGCTTTTAGCGAAACCGTTCAAAAAATTTCCAAAATCACCCATACGGCCACCTGGCTTTCATTTCTAGTGCGAGCTGTCAGTCATGGTCGAGTGTTTGAATGAACTTTAACAGAGATACGCTTCAACATAATCGCAAATTTATTATCATTATTTTTTGTTATTTAATGGTTTCAGTTATAACGACGTGTAATCTTATAAAGCGTTTGATACGCGCGACGTTTATTATTTTTACATATAAGTCAACTTGATGTGAGATGCTTCACTCTAAAATCACTTAGCTTTCCCCTCAAAAGCCACATGAATGTGCCCTTAAGTTAACTGATTTGTGGATTACAAGTTTATTGATTGATTTAAATTATATATTTATTAATGGGAGCTTCGCTCTTTAGCCCTGGCTAAATCTACATATTAATATCTACAAACGGTTAGACTTTGTAGCAGGGCTGTCACAAACGTCAAGATGCCTCGTATATGTAATTAGTAGGTGAGGGATAGAACAGCCACGAAGTTCTTTTGGTTCTATTTCCTTTCCGTTTCCCATGAAAGTAGCAGTGGCGGATGGAGGGGCTCGGGGGGCCCGGTCCCCCCCCCAATTATTTTGGATCAAACCGAAAAAATGTTTTTTGGAGCCCCCCCCCCCCCAACCTTATCTAAGGGTCTGGGTGACCATTCCCCCCCCCCCCCGCCTTATCTCAAGGTTTGGATCCGGCACTGAGTTGTCTGAGGTGATGCTTGTACATCCCCGATCCAGTCCTTGGTGTGGTCTTCTATCTCAAATTAACATTCGCGTTAGGAGGCATTCATAACTTGTTATTTCATTGATTTTAAAATGCGTCACAAGTAGTCTGCAAAAAGTCCCCAAATCAGTGTTGTAAAATCCCTGAAAAGCAGGGGGGGAGGGGTAGATAATAAGATTTTTACAATTTAAAGTTTTCAAGGTATGTAGGTGAATACAGAATAATACGCCTTTTTCACTTCTTATTTTGCGAAAATATTGTTTGTAATTTGGCCTAATCCAAAGCACAAGTTAGCCATCTTTTGACCGACCGGGCCTAGAGTGAGGTAGATCAACTCAGCCAATTAGGAAGTAAAAGAGAAAATAACCATCAAGGCATATATCGTCTAAAGATGGCTAGTCGCTTAATTAACCTAGTGTTTAGCCAAAGTTTTGTAAAAAAATTCTTGTCCAGGAACTTAAAAAAGTATTATTAAGCCCTTAATTCGGGATCTAGTCATGCAAACACAAAATCATCCTCTAGCCAATCTATAACAAGACACATACAATTAAGAATTAAAGTTTTTAACTTTGAACTAGAAAAAGAAGACATTACGTCTTTTTACATATTCAACGTACTAAAAATCTAGAAACTGTAAAAACTGTAAAAATAAAAACTAAAAGTCTTGAGATATATTTCCCTCTTCGAGCCTCTGGTATACTTTGTCTATCCGGACACCATCAGATATTTGTCTTAGCATGGCGTCATTGGAGTAAGAACCGGTAACACTGGTTATTTTGAGATGTGAGTTTGAAGCCTGGATTGGTGCTAATAGCCCTTTCAAGACAGGAAACCCCAGAGGGACCACAATATAGCGGATTACCTGGACTTAATATCCTGGAGAGCGGGTGTATCAAGAACTTTGACGTCTGAATGGCCTGCTCCACCCTAGAGTAACGAGAACAGAGATTTATTTTGAACAGACTAGACACGATACAAAGTCGCTAGAGATGGGCACAGCGAAACAAGTACTAAACTTAATACAATAGTTATGTTTTGTCTTGTGCTAATATCATGTGTGGCGATCCCCAAGGTTCAATACTAGGGCCTTTGTTTTTTTCTGCTCTACATCAACGATATAATCAACACGTCAACAATATTACAACTGATATTATTTGCCGATGATACAAACGTATTTGTCTCTGACCTGAATAAAAGAATTTAAGCAGAAAAGTGAGCCACAAATAGGCGAAATGATTTTCCACAAATAAAAAAAGGAGAAGGGTTGCGAATTCCGCATTCCGGATTCCGGACTCCAGATTCCACCTCTTCCACAAACTCTCCAAAAACATGGCGGACAGTAAATAAGCTCACGTTCACCGCCTTCTCTCCCGTCTTCCTTTGGTTAAAACCATAGCCACATGGAAAACAGTGTTTGAAAGTATGCAGTCTTTAGGAATGGACAAGTTTCGAGTGGCATTTACCCGATTTGTCGCTTTCTATTCTGACAATCCTTCTGGACTTAATGATGGCGAAACACCTGCGAAATGGCAAAGTAAGGCAAGTTTCGCCACTCACCCCTCGACCGAACTTGAATGGCCGCCAAAACTTTTAACACGATTCAGTAGCTGAAGGATTAAACTACACAATGATATGCAGGAGAGTCTGTAAGTGTGAGCCACTTTTGAGATTTAATCCACTGAATTTGGCTAAAATCGTATGTTTCGCTAAGTGGGTCAAAGGGGCCAAGTGTGTTTCCTCAGATTTTCTAAACGAAAAGGTGTTGCTGATTCTGACCTGTATTATTTTAAAGATAAAGGCTCAATTAAAATAACTAGTAAACTGGAAGCTTTGGGTCGCACTCTTTTATCCGGAGCAATCGGTTGAATTTTGACGAAATTTGCATATTTCACAAGCATCTCAGGTCCTCATGTGGCGTCGAAAGAAAATTCGTTAAAAAAAATTTACAGAAGCAAATTTCTCCAATCTGGTTTCATATTTGTTATATACTTATTAAACGAAGTCTACAGAAAAATTATGAGCGAAATCCATTTTGTGGGCAAAACTCGATATGAGGATCTTACAGAGACTGGCTCTTAAAAATAAACAGTTCACGTCCGGCATTTAAAATTTAAGTGGGTAATGAACATGAGCGAAAAATTCGGGAGACTAGGCCGAGGGCAGTACAGAGTCAACCTTTTATCACACGGCAGAGGAAATTTGCAGAAAAGTAATGTTCTACCTGATAATTTTTTCATGACCAAAAGAGGGCCATAATGTCATTAGTCACGTGTCAAAGGGTTTTGAATGTTTAGTTCGTTTTTAAAGTACCTTTTTTGTCATGAATTGGCAGGTCTTTGCTATTTTTCTCAACAATTCCTAACACTGTATTGTTTCTGAGTAATTATTATTCCATTTTCAAAGCAGAACCAAACGAAAACTGAGCCAGAAGTTTAAAAGTCTGCTTTGAGATCTAGATAGGACGTCTGAATCAACTAAATTCGACAGTTTCAAATTAAATACGACTTTGTCGAATCTGCGACTGAAACAGTCGAAAATTAGACTTAGGTTCAACATTTGATTTAGAAGTCGCATTTCACATGTGCCGAATATAATGCATTAATTATAGAAACCCTTATCCATATTGGATAAAAAAATTTCTAGAGACTGGGAATATTTACAACAAACGGAGTTAAATTGGGAACCATCGTATCCGACGTCTGAATCAACTGCCCAGTTTAATTACTCTCACCTACTAAAATAGGTGTTCGGCAATCATAAGAAGTTCCACGTTTAAAAGGGGCCTAACGTGACATAAGTTTCAGCTAAGTGGTTTGCAGGCTGTTATTAAGTTGCTGTTTTCTTTTCCGTAAGAGCAACTAGTATCTTTCTTTGTAAATCCATTTTATTAATCGGCTTGTGCCTTGACTTAAGAATCAGCTGTAATAGTTGATTTTACTTTCACTTTGACATGATTTTTATGCACTGGACATGATTTGTATATCAGGCTTGACAGGTTGTTTTCAACCGCTTAGGTTGTTCATTTCACTGCGAAGATCATGTTCACCTTCATATCTTTATCCACAGTTCAAAAAATGATTCATTTCATACATGTATATTTCAATGGGTAGAGCGTTGCGAATAAATAAATGCAGAGAAGGCTCGGCATAGTTAAGTAGCACAACTGATTCAGTTGCGAAGAGAAAGCCTTAAAAATTCAGGCTTGCTTGATTTCGAACTTTGACTCCCGTCAAATCTCGTAAGTCCATCGTTTATTATTAATATAATGGCTTCCTCGTTCACTTCATTAAAACTTTTAATATGTTTGTGTGTTAAAATTTATTTAGCTTTACGTGCGGTAATCCAGATTCCGGAATTCGGAAATATTTGCTTTTGGAATCCGGAATCCTGGGCATTAATTGGAATCCGAAGATCAGCTCGAGGAATCCAGAATCTCGCCAATGATTGGAATCCGAAAGGCAATTTACACTGGCAAGGAATTTGGTATCCAGCAGCTAAAATTGGGTTTGTTCAACAAAAAATAACGAACAAACGTGCCGTCTTGTGGTTTGAGTTTCTCTTCAAACGTTTCGGGCCTGGCCCTTCACCCGCTTGAGAACTGAGTTGTCTGCTGTCCGAAGAACGTACGAAGATATCATGGAGGTTACTATCGCGGCGATAGGCGACCAGCAGTGGTTGAGAAAGACTAATGTCTTGAACAATCAGCACCCCTCTAACCAAATGTCCGATAGAATTCCCTTGGTTCTCACTTACCATCCATTAAATGAAAGAATAAGGACAATCCTACTTCTCAAATTTAACATCTTGACTGGTGGCCATTAAATCAGGGAAGTCTTTCCACAATCACCGCTGGTCGCCTATCGCCACGTTTTGTCGAGCACATTCGAAGCAAAGGGAAGAAAGTGCCTGGTTTCCCTGTCGGGGAACATTTTAACACGGCTGGTCACTCGATCCACGACATTCTAGTCCATGGAATTATGCTCTGCGGGGAAAACGCGCAACGGAGGCGCCTGGAGATGCGCCTTATTTTTCAGCTTGGCATCGGTCATCCGCGCGGCTTAAACTCCGACTTCCGTTTCCACTAGGCCGTGCGTGTAATAGAAAAAGTTTCTTTGAGTGTTTATTTTTTCTTTCTTGGCGTATACAAAACTTGCAACGTTTCCATCGTACTTGTAACTCCACTGACGAAGGGCTAGGCCCGAAACCGAGACTTGTGGAGAGGCAAACCAACCACCTCCAACGGCACTATTGTTCATGAGTTTTTGTTGAACATTTCCTTACTTACTTTCTAAAGTGCCACGCAGATTATCGGAATTTTTTTCCGTCATTTGTTGAAAATTGGGATCTACAGGGTGGAATCCAGAAGTCAAGACTCTTGCCGGAATTACCTATGTGGGGTGATTTGTTATAACTTCTGTTTTGCACCCTTATTGCCTAGTAAATAATAGCGACTGGAGCAAAAAGTAGATCGGTTATGTAGCGAAAGCGTTCCGATGAAATTTTTTTTTCGACGGAGCTAAGTCATTCCATTCCTTCCTCGTGGGTTTAATTGCTCTTTGACCGGTGGGTGACTGGCATGCGTATGGAAAGCACTCTAATAGATTCCACTTGCCCGAGTGTGGCGATAGACTGTAGCAAGTGCATCCAGTAAGAGAGAATGTTCTCACATTTTGACGCCATTTATTACTGAGTTAAGGGCTACGCGGTAGACGATAAAAAGGGAGGGAGAAATCGGACGCTTGAGAAAGTGACAACAGGCTTTAATTTCTTTTCCTTTCACAGAGGCTGCATCGATAGACGCACGGCAGAGTTAAATTTTTTAAAGTATCATTTGCTGAACAATACATCAGCTTCCCGACGCCTTGAATTCTAGTGCAATAAACAATTAAAATCCTATATGGTACTTAAAGCTATCATTGTGTTATGAAAATGACTGATTATACTTAAATTTAGACACGAGGATAACAATTGGTCTTGAAATAATTCCAGCAAGGGAAGTATGTCAAATGGCTTGTCAAAACTGAAGAAGAGGCGACACATCTTATGCTTCTTTCAGTTTACTTACCGCCGTGAGCGAGGCAAGTGAAGACTAGCAGTTGAAGAATGATGAACGCAACTTTTATTTCCATTGTAATCTAGGGAATATAAATATCACAACTTCTTACTAGGTTATAACAAAAGCTTTGGAAATCATAACATGCACTAACTTATTAAAAACTAGGTAATAGAGCGTCATAGGTTGTCACACGGAGAGCTTTTCTATTAGCTTCTATTCCTTTTCTAAGTAAAAAAGAATCAACCAGGTCAACGAAGATTAGTAAGTAACAAATAAGACTATAAAGCTTCGACTTTATTGAGCCCAGTTTTAAAGTTTAAACAAGGCGATAAAAACTTAAGCATATCTAGATGAAATTTAAAACAAGAGAATCTTCTGAACAACAATAAAACAACGCAGCTGAATAGATTTTACCAAGACTTATCTAAACCTAAAAAGATTTTATCTATTTTTTTTAATTGCCCATAGACGAAGGATCTGATATAAACGTAAACAAGAACTGCTGACTTTCTTAGAGAGTTGAAGCTTTAGATCAGTCCTTAATTTCGATAAATCAGGTTGAACTTACCGGCGATTTTCTCTCTTTGATTTCCTAAAAGTAGTGTTTGCCTTTGAGATCTGAAGGCAAAGGCTGAGGTATATATACCTGATAGTGCATTCCTGAGTGCTAGCTTAGTTGTCAGCAAGGGTTCAGGAAAACAGGTCTTTGCATGTTAAAACAACACGAACGTGATGGAAGCGTTGGCTGCTAATGAGAATCATTCTTTTCCGAAAATTAATATGTTCGTCTAGAAAAGCTGTTGTTCTTCACCTGTTCATTTCTACAACTTCATCTAAGAATCCGCGCTTCTCAGTTATTGATGTGTTCCAGTAGAAAGATGTACAGTGTAATTGAAGACACGACAAAATAAGCTTCTTTTTTGGCCTAGAAGAGTTATGTAGCAAACAAAAGCAAGCAACAAGTTAAATGCCTTGGGCTAAAAATTTTCATAGTGGTCTAAATTGGACGTTTGCGTGAGATCGTCTTTTGGTTCAATATAAACAATGGTAAACAAAATAATAGAAGTAAAAAAATTAAAATAAAATAAAATAAAAGGAATCAGCATTCGAAAGTTCGAGAAAAAGTTTATCTAGAGATTCGGAAGGGCACTTATCTTAAAAAGAAAGAAAAGTGGGCCGAGTGAGAATTCCTGAAGTTCATCACAAACAGTTTCAGAAAGGATAATTATATTCTACATTGTCTTCTTCAACGTATTGGGTTCTACTGGAAATATGGCTTTTAAACCCATCTCAGGAAGTAATTACACGTATTATGTATGAGCTCCCTAGCAAATGAGAGACTTAACATCCCGATTATGAGGGATACAATATATACCTTTCCATAAGCCTAGCTCTAATATTATTCTGTGAGTGTTCTTTTGCAAATGTAGTCACTGATTACAATGTATTTTTAAAATGTTTCTTAGGTTTCGACGCTCTGAATCTAAAAATGCGCATAAAAGCTTTTATCTTTTAGCCATATATTGGGACCTCCCGCTCAGCTCACGTACTCATTGCATGGTTTTCCAATATTTCAGTTATGGGCTGATTTTCTCGAGATGTCTCTCATGACCTAAGCTGTCAGAGGCATAGTCTAAAATGAGGCAGGACATGAGGAAGGTTTATCTCAGATAAGAAAAACTATTTGTCTTAAGAAAAATCACAATTAAAACATGGAAAGCACAGATGCCAAGCAAATATACCTGTACATCAACCGGGGCAAATGTCTAACATTATTGTTGGTTTGCATTTTCAGTTAATCATAATCACACGAAGCGATAATTATAATTAACATTGGGACCTCCTACTTGTTGGTGTATCAATATTTGGTTTGAACAAATTCTGACGCGGCAGAATTTCGAGCAGAATAAGCGATTTTTGAGGCGAGCATTCTGCCGGACGAATAAGGCATTTTCGAGCAGAATTTTAGCAGAATATAAGGAAAAATCAGCGGCACTAATTATATGCATAACAGTTGTAAGAAAAACTTAAAACTAAATAGAAAACAAATGGAAAATGACTTGTGATTAATTTGATTATTTAATAGCTACAACGCACTCACATTAAAAGTAAGATGAATTACAATTTCGTTACGTATAATGAATATCTAATTAGGTTTTAGGGGTTAGGCCCAGGCTCCCTTCTATATTTGCGAAAATAAATACGAACACCAAGCAGAATTCGAGCCGAATAAGGATGTTCAAGCAGAATTTTGAACAGAATAAGCAATTTTTACGAGCACTGCCGGCAGACAGAATAAGCAATTTTACGAGCAGAATTTATCCAAGCCTTAGTTCAGTCATGGGCTGCTTTTTCTCGAAACTTCGCACATGACCTTTCCTACCAAAGTCATTGTCGAAAATGAGGCAAGACAACGCCTTTAGCTTTAAGAACGTTTATTATATTTCAGATTGGATAACCTATCTGTCCTTAAAAATGACGATTACAACATAGAAGGTATACCGATGCCAAACAAATATACCTGTGCGTCAACGAATATCAAACATTTTTCTATGAGTTATCATTTTCACAGGTTAATCATCATTTGAAGCGTTTCTTTGGTTTTGACGAATTAACACTAAATATGCGCCAAAAAGCTTTTTGCGAAAGAATAATGTTATAATTATCATTGGGACCTCTTGCTTGACTGACAGGTACTAATTGGTGTTTTAAAATCGAAAAATCTCGCAAGACCTAAGTTCTGGGCAAAGTCATTGTGCAAAATGAGGAAAGACAACGCCTTTGTCTCGAGTTACATTTATTCAAGATTAGACAAATTATTTGTCTTAAGAAAAATTAAAATGAAAACATGGAAGGTACCGAAAACACACAGTTATACCTGTAAATCCGCAAATATCTTGATTCAATCATTATTTGGGAAGCGTTTCTTTGATTTGATATACCAAGTCTTAAAATAAACATAAGAGGCTTCTGGCGGGAGAATGATTCTATGATTATCATTTCAGTGGACCTCTTTTAATTTCACCTCCTGCACTTCCAATATTCAACCCTAGGAAGCTTTTTCTCGAAACCTTTCCTGCTGAATAAATTGCTCAAATTTGCGGATTAATTATTTACTATCTTATTTAAAATGAGGGTAAAATTCCATAACCAAGAAGAAGCAAACTAGATTCCCGGGGGGCAGACTAGGTTATAGAGGTCGGATTTCGAAAAAACGTATATTTGGTACAAGGCAGTGGAGGATTTGTATCCCCGTCTGTGTGTAACAAGAAATTCAGCTGTTAGGGTAACCAAATACAATCCACCTTCCCGTAAGCGACCACCTAAAATGAGAAGATTCAGTGGTCGCCACTTCCTGGTGGTGGTTATACCGTGTGGCACGAGAATTTTCCGGGAGTTTATTTTTGCGGATTGGCGATTGCTTGTGTTTTGGGGGACTAATTTTTGCAATTAGGACAAATTGGTTTTTCTTGCTGGGAATTATTTTTTTCGATTTTCAAAAAGTACCCAGTACCCAGCACTGATAACATTTTCGTTTTTATTGAGTACGTGCAATAGAAATATTCAAACAATAATACGGTGTGCGTAACCTATATGGAATGAGCAATTCATTGTATACCGTCTTGTTTCTGATCGAAAGAGACAAGTTGTAATTTAAGAGTGATTTTCTGTAAAATTCGAACTTCGGCCTGACACGTTACCTCATCGATTTGGCGGATTTTTGGCATGTAGTCTTAGAATAGTGTCCTAAATACTGAATGTATATTCTTCGGTTCGAATTCTTTTTCCTTAGATACAAGAATCTTTTGCTTAGATACAAGATTGACCGTTTTGACGAGGCCTCGAGGGGCCGCCATATTGGTATAATAAAAGAGCTTTCAGGGAAATATTTATGGCCTTACCACTGAAATAACCCAATCGTGACTCGCACAGCTACAAAGGACTATCCTTCTTCTTTGCAATTACTTACTTTTATCTGAAAATGGTTAAGTCTGAGCTACGAACGGCTAAAGCTTCTCATAGCATATTTTCGGTTCTTAAAAGGAACACAAATTTGGTAGAAATTGGAAGGGCAATATCATGCTTGCCGCATCGATTTAAATGAGCCATTTTACCTAAACATAGTTTATTTATAGATAAGTAAGATCGTTGAATAAAATTCTTTGGCAAATGTAACAGAGCAGAAAGATAATGGCATGAATGTGCATTTGTTCAGCTACTTAGCCCCTAACAAATATTCGCTGAATCCTTCTTGAGAAAATCCTTCAAAATTGATTGTGGCACATATTTATCTATTTATCGCTTAAAAAATTCCCACTTGTCTTGTAAAAAGATGATCTTTTATTTCTGATCTTACGACGAGCTTGTAATATGCGCTAAATAAAAATTGTCATTAAATTTTGTTGCACACCGACCAGTTCGAGCTGGCTCTTCGATTTACCTGACAAATGGAGCCGCTCGTATGTACAGTTTCTGCCTGTATATTTTGCTGTATACAGCTTCAAATAAATCACACTTTCTTATGCAACGATAACGCAAACTTTGTCAAATTTTAGCAATAGGTTAGAAAAACAAACTGTGTTTTGCGGCTTTACGCAAATTACACCCATACCTTAAAACTTTTTAATATAACTATGCTTCCAGTTTGCTTCTATGTACATTTGGCAGACCTTTACAGCGTAAGATATAAAGCCAGTACATAAAATGAAGTAAAAATGACTCATCAAGTCAAATTAGGTGATTGAATAAAAGTCCGAAAAATATGACATATAATGGTTCGGTGGGAGCTGAGACTAAGCTATTTTTAATAGCAGAAACTCATAAGGGGTTGAAACGGGTAACTCTCGTTTGTTTGCTTTGTCCGATGCTCGTGATTATTCATTTTCGAAAGTACCATATTTGGAACGATTGTGAAGTGATTCGTGTAAGTAATGTGAGAAGCATTTAAGCTTAAATTCAGCTTGGATGTTGTGGTCACGATCGTGTTTTGAGCTAATTTCAGACGAATGAACAAACTCAAAACAATAGACAGAGAAGCCGTTTCTTGAAAATTTTTATTCAAAATCCAGAAAGTTAATCTTTTAAAGCAATTCGAAAAACACTATCTGGATCATGGATCCGTTCACGCAAGTGAAATCGGCTGAGCACATGGCAAAATTCAACACAAAATCCATTTCAATTCGGGGCACATTTTGTAATTTTTCTTTAGCGTCGAAGAGAAAAATTTATAAAACTTCTATGAAACATTTAAAAATACATAAATTCCCTTTCTAAAACGAAATTGTCTTGGCCATAGAGTGCAAAATGTACCTGAAAATTCAGCAAAAACTTCACTGTCTTAGTTGCATTTCAAAACAGACCATGCGCTCCGTCGTGAAGAAAACGAGGTTGAATTCCTCGACGGACGATTTCTTGATGAAAAGCTTCCCTTCCTCCACAAAAAGAAAGCTGAGCATTCTTTTGAACTTTCTCTTTCCATTTTTTGTCTTTTAACGTTGTATTTTTAACCCTGAAATGCAGAACTCTTGTCTTAAAACATCTGCATGGTGATCGCGCGGCAGCCATTTGTTGAAAATGGATATCTGTCACTAAGGTTTCCAAATGAGGTAAAAGTGAATATTCACGAGCATTGAACGCGAGTTACAAGTTTCAACCCCTTATGAGTTTCTGTTAATAGTTAAAGAACTGCACGGCGGAACCGGGAAGTGAAATGAACGACATTTATCAAGTTCAAAGTCTTCCAGACGCTGTCAAACGTTTTTCCTGTTCTTAGGTTGAGCAGAAGGGTTGTTTATTCTTTTCTCTCCCATTCTTGTGAGTATTCTGAATTTTGCTCAGTATTTTCTCGTAACTTCTAATCCTGTAGCAAACTGGAATTTTGAGGAATGCCATGACTTTGCTTGTAGACTGACCACACCAAAGGTACTTCATCATAGACATATAAAAGTCTGAATTCAGAGGCTCAAAAAGTAACTGATCGGTTTCTGGAAAATGAAATGCAGTCTCTTTGGGGCGAGCAAGCTATAATAATATAGTTATTAAAATGGAATCACTGTTTTAACATGACGGTATCCCAAAAGTCGAGCCAGCCCGGCGCGAGCGAACACAATTTTGGTGCCAATATGTTTGGCGGGAAGAGGCTGATTTTAGAGTTTAGTCAAATCTTCTTAACTCCATGACCATGCAACTTTCCAAAAATAGATACTGTCGCGTATTACTTAGATGGATTCTATTTTGTATAGTCTTACTTTAAGTCTTTTGAGCATCTTATATAAGCTGTAGTCGTTGTTTAAGCACGTGCGATTTTGTAATTAAGGATGTTAGCTTCGAGTTGAGTGTCACCGTTGTTGGAGTTCTTACTGAGTGTCATCCCTCAAGAGCCTACAGATAACAAAATATTTCCGTTCTAATCATATAGTTCTGTTTTTTAAATACTTAACTCAAACAGGAACTCAGCGTCCAATAACTAACGCCACGTTTCCTACAATAAAGACCTGCCCTTCTCAAGCCAAGAAAACCCAAGAAATTTCACCAAAGGGCATAAGCCATAAAAAAGTACAAAATTAACTCTGTCATAAAAACACAAACACCTCGAGACCTTAAGCTCTCACTACTTCTTTACAGTAAGTTTTTAAAGTTAAATGACTTCAGAATGCGTAAACATAAAACATAAACATAGGGAAGCGATGCGACGGGTGGAATAGATATTGACGTTGCACAAGAAAAATATCAAATGCCCCTGGCAACTTCTACGAGAGCTTTTTCCTGGTCAGGTTTGAACAATAAGTTGGGTATTCTGAAGACAAATATTTGTGAGTAAATCCCAGTTACAACAAAGCACCTGGTTGGTTACGTTCCATGTGAAAAACTACTAAAAATAGCTTAGTCTCAGCTCCCACCGAATCATTCCATGTCATATTTTTCGGACTTTAATTCAATCACCTAATTTGACTTGATGAGTCATTTTACTTCATTTTATGTACTGACTTTATATCTTACGCTGTAAAGGTCTGCCAAATGTACATAGAAGCAAACTGAAAGCATAGTTGTATTAAAAAGTTTTAAGATATGGGTGTAATTTGCGTAAAGCCGCAAAACACAGTTTGTTTTTCTAACCTATTGCTAAAATTTGACAAAGTTTGCGTTATCGTCGCATAAGAAAGTGTGATTTATTTGAAGCTGTATACAGCAAAATATACAGGCAGAAACTGTACATACGAGCGGCTCCATTTGTCAGGAAAATCAAAGAGCCAGCTCGAACTGGTCGGTGTGCAACAAAATTTAATGACAATTTTTATTTAGCGCATATTACAAGCTCGTCGCAAGATCAGAAATAAAAGATCATCTTTTTACAAGACAAGTGGGAATTTTTTAAGCGATAAATAGATAAATATGTGCCACAATCAATTTTGAAGGATTTTCTCAAGAAGGATTCAGCGAATATTTGTTAGGGGCTAAGTAGCTGAACAAATGCACATTCATGCCATTATCTTTCTGCTCTGTTACATTTGCCAAAGAATTTTATTCAACGATCTTCCTTATCTATAAATAAACTATGTTTACGTAAAATGGCTTATTTTAAATCGATGTGGCAAGCATGATATTGCCCTTCCAATTTCTACCAAATTTGTGTTCCTTTTAAGAACCGAAAATATGCTGTGAGAAGCTTTAGCCGTTCGTAGCTCAGACTTAACCATTTTCAGATAAAAGTAAGTAATTGCAAAGAAGAAGGATAGTCCTTTGTAGCTGTGCGAGTCACGATTGGGTTATTTCAGTGGTAAGGCCATAAATATTTCCCTGAAAGCTCTTTTATTATACCAATATGGCGGCCCCTCGAGGCCTCGTCAAAACGGTCAATCTTGTATCTAAGCAAAAGATTCTTGTATCTAAGGAAAGAGAATTCGAACCAAAGAATATACATTCAGTATTTAGGACACTATTCTAAGACTACATGCCAAAAATCCGCCAAATCGATGAGGTAACGTGTCAGGCCGAAGTTCGAATTTTACAGAAAATCACTCTTAAATTACAACTTGTCTCTTTCGATCAGAAACAAGACGGTATACAATGAATTGCTCATTCCATATAGGTTACGCACACCGTATTATTGTTTGAATATTTCTATTGCACGTACTCAATAAAAACGAAAATGTTATCAGTGCTGGGTACTGGGTACTTTTTGAAAATCGAAAAAAATAATTCCCAGCAAGAAAAACCAATTTGTCCTAATTGCAAAAATTAGTCCCCCAAAACACAAGCAATCGCCAATCCGCAAAAATAAACTCCCGGAAAAATTACGTGCCACACGGTATAACCACCACCAGGAAGTGGCGACCACTGAATCTTCTCATTTTAGGTGGTCGCTTACGGGAAGGTGGATTGTATTTGGTTACCCTAACAGCTGAATTTCTTGTTACATACAGACGGGGATACAAATCCTCCACTGCCTTGTACCAAATATACGTTTTTTCGAAATCCGACCTCTATAGGCTAGTCTGCCCCCCGGGAATCTAGTTTGCTTCTTCTTGGTTATGGAATTTTACCCTCATTTTAAATAAGATAGTAAATAATTAATCCGCAAATTTCAGCTATTTATTCAGCGGGAGAGGTTTCGAGAAAAAGCTTCCTAGGGTTGAATATTGGAAGTGCAGGAGGTGAAATTAAAAGAGGTCCACTGAAATGTTAATCATAGAATCATTCTCCCGCCAGAAGCCTCTTACGTTTATTTTTAGACTTGGTATATCAAATCAAAGAAACGCTTCCCAAATAATGATTGAATCAAGATATTTGCGGATTTACAGGTATAACTGTCTGTTTTCGGTACCTTCCATGTTTTCATTTTAATTTTTCTTAGGACAAATAATTTGTCTAATCTGAAGTAAATGTAACTCAAGACAAAGGCGTTGTCTTGCCTCATTTTGCACAATGACTTTGCCCAGAACTTAGGTCTTGCGAGATTTTTCGATTTTAAAACACCAATTAGTACCTGTCAGTCAAGCAAGAGGTCCCAATGATAATTATAACATTATTCTTTCGCAAAAAGCTTTTTGGCGCATATTTAGTGTTAATGCGTCAAAACCAAAGAAACGCTTCAAATGATGATTAACCTGTGAAAATGATAACTCATAGAAAAATGTTTGATATTCGTTGACGCACAGGTATATTTGTTTGGCATCGATATACCTTCTATGTTGTAATCGTCATTTTTAAGGAAAGATAGGTTATCCAATCTGAAATATAATAAACGTTCTTAAAGCTAAAGGCGTTGTCTTGCCTCATTTTCGACAATGACTTTGGTAGGAAAGGTTATGTGCGAAGTTTATTTTCCATTTGTTTTCTATTTAGTTTTAAATTTTTCTTACAACTGTTATGCATATAATTAGTGCCGCTGATTTTTCCTTATATTCTGCTTAAATTCTGCTCGAAAATGCCTTATTCGTCCGACAGAATGCTCGCCTCAAAAATCACTTATTCTGCTCGAAATTCTGCCGCGTCACCAACAAGTAGGAGGTCCCAATGTTAATTATAATTATCCCTTCGTGTGATTATGATTAATTGAAAATGCAAACCAACAATAATGTTAGACATTTGCCCCGGTTGATGTACAGGTATATTTGCTTGGCATCTGTGCTTTCCATGTTTTAATTGTGATTTTTCTTAAGACAAATAGTTTTTCTTATCTGAGATAAACCTTCCTCATGTCCTGCCTCATTTTAGACTATGCCTCTGACAGCTTAGGTCATGAGAGACGTCTCGAGAAAATCAGCCCATAACTAAAATATTGGAAAACCATCCAATGAGTACGTGAGCTGAGCGGGAGGTCCCAATATATGGCTAAAAGATAAAAGCTTTTATGCGCATTTTTAGATTCAGAGCGTCGAAACCTAAGAAACATTTTAAAAATACATTGTAATCAGTGACTACATTTGCAAACCAACACTCACAGAATAATATTAGAGCTAGGCTTAAGGTATATATTGTATCCCTCATTATCCAAAGAGTCAAACTGGACTATCACTTTGTTAGTTGAACCGTTCAAGGAAGAAGGAAAAGGTAATTCCCCAATTCATTTATTCATTTATCCTAAATTAGCTAAATTTCCTTTAACCCTTGTGGTTAAGAAATACCTTTTGAACAATTTACAAATGTATTTATTTGGCAAGGCTAAGGCTGTAGCAATTCATACAGAACGTAAATTCCTCGTTCCATAAGCCATAAAGCGAAATAAGCACGCTTCAAATGCAATATTCCTTGTTCTATAAGCCATAAAGCGAAGTAAGTACGCTCCGATAGTAAGACTATTCCTCGTTTCAATAAGCTACAGAGCAAAACAAGCACGCTCCAATTCACAGACATATTTCTCGTTCTTTAAGCCATAAAGCAAAACAAGTTCCCTTCAAATGTAATACAGTACTCCTTGATCTATGTTCTATAAGCCATAAGGCGAAACTTGCACGCTCAAACAGCATTACATTGCTCGTTCTATAAACCATAACGCAAACCAAAAGCACGCTTCAAATGTAATATTCCTCCTTTTTTTAAGCCATAAACCACAACAAAAGAAAAGTATAATTCCAGGTTCTAAATGGGGTACGGGGGATAATGCTTCATCGGAAAAAGAAATTGAAAAACAAAAAAAATCTTATTTAAAAGGAGCACACGTTTTTAGTTATTTTATGGAGTTACAAAAATCACAAGTTTGTTTCTTCTTGAATTTGTTCTACTCTCTTCCAGCTTGAGTGTCTTTACTTTCATCCGTACTCTTTATTTTTAGCGACACGATTATCAGAATTTGAACTACACCTTTACTTGGAAAAAAAAGGAACGATTTATTTTTTCAGTTGGAAAGTTAACTCGGATTTCATAGGTCCGTTCTTGTCAAACAGCTAACATAGTGTTCTTTAATATAGGAAAAAATTTGGAAATTAGTTCACCTTCAAATACGTCGCTTATTTATTTCAGAGCGCTGTCCAGTCAATTAAAGTTATTTCAGTCACTGAGATCATCATTTTCTTACAGATAGTTTATCCAATCTGAAATATAATAAACGTTCTTTAAGCTAAAGGCGTTGTCTTGCCTCATTTTGGACAATGACTTTGGTAAGAGAGGTCATGTGCGAAGTTTTGAGAAAAACAGCCCATGGCTGAAATATTGGACAAGGAGGTCCCAATGTTAGTTAGGATTATCCCTTCGTAAAATTCTTTCATGCACAATGCGCCGAAACCAAGGAAAATTTCACAGTTAATGATTATGATTAATTGAAAATGCAAACCGACAATAATCATGTTAGATATTCGCCCCGGCTGATGTACAAGTATATTTGCCCATAACTGAAATATTGGAAAACCAATGAGTACGTGAGCTGTGCTTTTATGCGCATTTTCAGATTCAGAGCGCCGAAACCTAAGAAAAAATTCAAAAATACATTGTAATCAGTGACTACATTTGCGAACCAACACTCACAGAATAATATTAGAGCTAGGCTTATGGAAAGGTATATATTGTATCCCTCATAATCGGGATGCTAAGTCTCTCATTTGCTAGGGAGCTCATACATAATACGTGTAATTACTTCCTGAGATGGGTTTAAAAGCCATATTTCCAGTAGAACCCAATACGTTGAAGAAGACAATGTAGAATATAATTATCCTTTCTGAAACTGTTTGTGATGAACTTCAGGAATTCTCACTCGGCCCACTTTTCTTTCTTTTTAAGATAAGTGCCCTTCCGCGTCTCTAGATAAACTTTCTCTCGAACCTTCGAATGCTGATTCCTTTTATTTTATTTTATTTTAATTTTCTTTACTTCTATTATTTTGTTTACCATTGTTTATATTGAACCAAAAGACGATCTCACGCAAACGTCCAATTTAGACCACCATGAAAATTTTAGCCCAAGGCATTCAACTTGTTGCTTGCATTTGTTTGCTACATAACTCTACTAGGCCAAAAAAGAAGCTTATTTTGTCGTGTCTTCAATTACACTGTACATCTTTCTACTGGAAGACATCAATAACTGAGAAGCGCGGATTCTTAGATGAAGTTGTAGAAATGAACAGGTGAAGAACAACAGCTTTTCTAGACGAACATATTAATTTTCGGGAAAGAATGATTCTCATTAGCAGCCAACGCTTCCATCACGTTCGTGTTGTTTTAACATGCAAAGACCTGTTTTCCTGAGCCCTTGCTGGCAACTAAGCTAGCACTCAGGAATGCACTATCAGGCATATATACCTCAGCCTTTGCCTTCAGATCTCAAAGGCAAACACTACTTTTAGGAAATAAAAGCGAGAAAATCGCCGGTAAGTTCAACCTGATTTATCGAAATTAAGGACTGATCTAAAGCTTCAACTCTCTAAGAAAGTCAGCAGTTCTTGTTAACGTCTATATCAGATCCTTCGTCTACGGGCAATTAAAAAAATAGATAAAATCTTTTTAGGTTTAGATAAGTCTTGGGAAAACCTATTCAGCTGCGTTGTTTTATTGTTGTTCAGAAGATTCTCTTGTTTTAAATTTCATTTAGATATGCTTAAGTTTTTATCGCCTTATTTAAACTTTAAAAATGGGCTTAATAAAGTCGAAGCTTTATAGTCTTATTTGTTACTTACTAATCTTCGTTGACCTGGTTGATTCTTTTTCACTTAGAAAAGGAATAGAAGCTAATAGAAAAGCCCTCCGTGTGAGAATCTATGACGCTCTATTACCTAGTTTTTAATAAGTTAGTGCATATTATGATTTCCAAAGCTTTTGTTATAACCTAGTAAGAAGTTGTGATATTTATATTCCCTAGATTACAATGGAAATAAAAGTTGCGTTCATCATTCTTCAACTGCTAGTCTTCACTTGCCTCGCTCACGGCGGTAAGTAAACTGAAAGAAGCATAAGATGTGTCGCCTCTTCTTCAGTTTTGACAAGCCATTTGACAGACTTCCCTTGCTGGAATTATTTCAAGACCAATTGTTATCCTCGTGTCTAAATTTAAGTATAATCAGTCATTTTCATAACACAATGATAGCTTTAAGTACCATATAGGATTTTAATTGTTTATTGCACTAGAATTCAAGGCGTCGGGAAGCTGATGTATTGTTCAGCAAATGATACTTTAAAAAATTTAACTCTGCCGTGCGTCTATCGATGCAGCCTCTGTGAAAGGAAAAGAAATTAAAGCCTGTTGTCACTTTCTCAAGCGTCCGATTTCTCCCTCCCTTTTTAACGTCTACCGCGTAGCCCTTAACTCAGTAATAAATGGCGTCAAAATGTGAGAACATTCTCTCTTACTGGATGCACTTACTACAGCCTATCGCCACACTCGGGCAAGTGGAATCTATTAGAGTGCTTTCTATACGCATGCCAGTCACCCACCGGTCAAAGAGCAATTAAACCCACGAGGAAGGAATGGAATGACTTAGCTCCGTCGAAAAAAAAATTTCATCGGAACGCTTTCGCTACATAACCGATCTACTTTTTGCTCCAGTCGCTATTATTTACTAGGCAATTAGGGTGCAAAACAGAAGTTATAACAAATCACCCCACGTAGGTAATTCCGGCAAGAGTCTTGGATTCTGGATTCCACCCTGTAGATCCCAATTTTCAACAAATGACGGAAAAAAATACCGATAAGCTGCGTGGCACTTTAGAAAGTAAGTAAGGAAATGTTCAACAAAAACTCATGAACAATAGTGCCGTTGGGGGTGGTTGGTTTGCCTCTCCACAAGTCTCGGTTTCGGGCCTAGCCCTTCGTCAGTGGAGTTACAAGAACGATGGAAACGTTGCAAGTTTTGTATACGCCAAGAAAGAAAAAATAAACACTCAAAGAAACTTTTTCTATTACACGCACGGCCTAGTGGAAACGGAAGTCGGAGTTTAAGCCGCGCGGATGACCGATGCCAAGCTGAAAAATAAGGCGCATCTCCAGGCGCCTCCGTTGCGCGTTTTCCCCGCAGAGCATAATTCCATGGACTAGAATGTCGTGGATCGAGTGACCAGCCGTGTTAAAATGTTCCCCGACAGGGAAACCAGGCACTTTCTTCCCTTTGCTTCGAATGTGCTCGACAAAACGTGGCGATAGGCGACCAGCGGTGATTGTGGAAAGACTTCCCTGATTTAATGGCCACCAGTCAAGATGTTAAATTTGAGAAGTAGGATTGTCCTTATTCTTTCATTTAATGGATGGTAAGTGAGAACCAAGGGAATTCTATCGGACATTTGATTAGAGGGGTGCTGATTGTTCAAGACATTAGTCTTTCTCAACCACTGCTGGTCGCCTATCGCCGCGATAGTAACCTCCATGATATCTTCGTACGTCCTTCGGACAGCAGACAACTCAGTTCTCAAGCGGGTGAAAGGCCAGGCCCGAAACGTTTGAAGAGAAACTCAGACCACAAGACGGCACGTTTGTTCATTATTTTTTGTTGAACAAACCCAATTTTAGCTGCTCGATACC
>NC_133201.1:33573315-33585815 GCF_958299795.1 Porites lutea
TTTACAAACAGTGACATCTCCGCGTGTTGTTTCACTAGTGTTTCGAGGGAAAGACCTTCTGAAAATCAATATAATTTGCGGCAAATATTAATCCCTGGCGAGAAGCCACACTTTCGCTATGGAAAAAATTAGTTCCCCGAGAGAGCGGCGGAAATGGAGCCTAGGTCTTGGTCAACACCTAAAAGACGCTTCGCCTAACGTGCGTACGGAGTCATACTAACCGGGAAGTAAAAAACGCAACCATAAGTAAGTTTAGTACCTTCCTTAAAAGTAACAAATCTAGGGAACAATTTCTTTTACGGTTAACTCTTTTTTACCCTATTTACGGTTAACGGTTAAAGTTTTTCAATTTTTACGGCTATCGACTAAATTTTTGGCCGTTTTACGCCTATCGGTTAACCCCACTGAGACCCTCTTTTTAATGTACCCAATACTACATACCTATGGTAAAGGTTATCTATAGGTACTGAGTAATCCAATCGCATCTCTTTTCAGATTTTTGTTCTGATAAACAAGATGGTTTCTACGCAGACCCGGACGATCCACACAAATTCTACCGCTGTGTCTATGGGAGAACTTTCCATTTTGACTGTGCCGATGATCTCGTTTGGAATCAGCAGATTTTAACTTGTGTTTGACCGCAATAATCAAACGAGCGAAAGCAGACGGGACAACTATTGGCCATCCTTGAAATTTTAAGAATGGGATAATGGGTTACAATTAATTTTATGTATGGTAAAGGAAATAAAGGAAAACGATCGAATACGTGCGTGGTTTGAATATAGTTTGGTCTAAATAAAGTACAATAATCTAAATAATAGGTATCAATAAATGCTTTTTCTGAAAGAAATGCTTGTTTCTGACAGGGTTCGTTTTGATTGCGTTGTTTCGGCCGTTCACTATGGTCTGGGTAGTATCCAGTGCCGGATCCAGATCTTGAGATAATGGGGAGAGGCCGTTCATCCAGACCCTTAGATAAGAGGGGAGGAGGGGGGGGGGGGGGGGGAAGAACTCGGTGTCCAATAATTTTTTATTGCTCTAAAAATATGGAGGGGCGGGCACCTCCCCTGGATTCGCCACTGGTATCAGATTATCAGTATGGAATTTCTATGCTGGCGTTGCAAAATATCGAAGCTAGACGTACAAGCGATGTAACACTTCGTAGAGAGTTTGATCTATCCTTCATACATGCACCAATAATTCTCGGACAAATCAAAAGGCTGAAAAATTGCTAAGTTGAGTATGTCACAATAAGAATCACACATCTAAAGTTTCCTTGCGGTATAGTTATTTAGGGTATAACCTGGGGACCAGAGGTTTTTTCTCGCGTGCGACGAGGAACTTCGTCGGCTGCAAGACTTAACCGAAACTGGAAACCGCGCATGAAAAGCCTCTGGCAGCCAGGGCATTTTGGGTACGGTCAAGTCCTAAATAGTTTTGAAAAGTATGTAACAAAGTCTGACCGGCTTCATCACCATTCACTTTAATAATAAATAAAATAATAATAATAAATAATTTATTTCTATAGCGCATTTTTCTAACGCCCAAATGCGCCTTACAGTAACAAATATATTATAATCTATACACTAAAAAATGTAAAAAAAAAATATCTTAAGAATCGGAAAAATCAAAAGTCTAAAAGTCCTAAAAATCAAAAAAAAATAAATGGAAAGTCTAAAAATATGCTTGTCGAAAAAAAAAGGTCTTAAGCTTAGCTTTAAAGATAGATACAGATGCGCTGCTTTTAATCTCGAACAGTGGAAGCGAGTTCCATAGGTAAGGCGCGCACACTGAGAAAGCCCTCAAGCCAATCAATTTGAGCTTGTGCGTTGGCTGCTCCAGTAGAAGTTGGTCAGCAGACCTAAGAGCTCGCCTAGGAACGTAAGGACTAATGAGCTAAGTCAGGGACGTTGGAATCGCACCATGGAGTGCCTTAAAGATGTACAATAAGATCTTAAAAACAATACGCTGACGGACGGGGAGCCAGTGTAGCTCAATAAGTAGTGGTGTGACATGATCAAACTTTCGCTTGCAAGTGATCACTTTGGCCGCCGCGTTCATAACATATTGTAGTCTCTGAATAAGATAATCAGGTAGGCCATAGAGAAGCGAATTACAATGATCTACGCGAAACGTTACTAATGCATGCACTAGTGTTTTGGTTGAGTCAATATTAAGTCATGGACGTACACGACTAATGTTTGTGATGTGATAAAAAGCGGTCCTGCATAGTTCATTGACGTGTTCCTCGAAACTCATGGTATCGTCGGAGACGACACCAATGTTCCGTGCGCTAGATGTGGGCTCCACAGTAGCATCACCCACAGTAATCGTATCTAATGGTGGCTTAGGGCGATGTTTAGCGTGCAGAACCAGGAGTTCAGTCTTATCATTGTTTAACCGGAGATTGTTTAAAAGCATCCATTGGTTCAGCTCACGCAAACAAACTTCAACCCTAGTGCGTGCAGACACAACGTCCTCCACTTTAGTGGTCTTCATGCTAAGGTACAGTGAGTGTCGTCCGCGTACATGTGAAACCCTACACCATGGCGACGCAGGATAGCTCCGAGAGGAGCGGTATAGACTAAGTATAGGAGTGGGCCCAAGACGGACCCCTGGGGAAGACCACAGGTCTGTTGACGATCAGAAGAACTAGTATCTCTGATTTGGACGAACTGTGAATGACTGGACAGGTAAGACTCAAGTGTAGGAAGAGCCCTGAACACAATTATTACCTGTGATAACTTTGAAGGGTTAATGCATTTACAGTGACGCTGCATTTAGAATAATTTTCTCGGTATCCCATAAGATTGTTAGGGTTTTTATTACCCAAACATTTTTTTTCCCTTTTAAAGTGAAATTGGTTTTAGAGAGATTTAGAGTCACTTTTACGACGGTAAAAAACGGCAAACGAGAATTTGTACCACGTGACCACGTTTTCCCTTTACTTGTCGTTTGCTGTTAGGATTGTTTATTATTGGTTTCACACCAGTTTTATACATAAGAACTGTATGTTGTCTGTTCATTTTTCTGTGTGACTCCTCTCTATTGCTTCCCAGGAGCGTAACGTCCATATACGCGCATACGCTCGTGCGTATAGCTGAAAAAGAACTGAAAAGAGAAAAGAATTTGCAGAATGTCTTTCGTTGTGCTTTAATTCAATTCCAGTCGCGTCTGCGTCGACGCAGATGTAATCTGGGGCGGTACTTTTTGGCATATATGGCTCTCATAAGGTAGCCGATCCGATATACTCAAGGGTCCACCTACGATTAGGGATAAAGGGCCGGGATCATCATGACGGATCCTCTTCTCTCCGCTCGGCATACAGCGCAGTGTACTCCAAGGTAGCTTATGTTTGGTTTATGACCTGGAATTGGGGGGAAAAGATCGTTTACTTGACATACTGTACACCGAAGAGGGATGCTTTCGGATGGAATCCAGGGGTTGAGGGCTTGGTATAAACAGGACTCACAGGCATGCACAGGTACTTGATTCCTCCTCCTTTACGCCTTGGTTGCCATCCAGCTACTCGACCTAGCTCAATAAAAAAATAGAAAAGAATGTTTAGTTAATCGCCATATGTTTAATCTGTCTGTCTCTCTGTCAGTATTTATTTATTTATTTATTACAGATGCACTCCACTACATTACAAGCAAATAATGAAATGAAATTAGCTAACACTACTATAAGAAAAAAAAAAAGTTGTGGGGAAGGAGACAACCAAAAGCGCCAATGCGCCATACTAGGGATGCCCCCACTAATTAAAATATAACAAAAATATATACAAATAGAAATCTAAATGTTCTAGTTATCCTTAATAAAGCTTAAAACATTTCTTTTAAAAGTTGCAATACTGTTTGATTCTCTAATATGATTGGGTAAACCATTCCATTCATCTACAACACGGTTAAAAAAAACTATATTTAAAACCGTCAGTTCTACTAAAATTTGGAACAAGGTCCTGTGTGTCATTTTTCCTCAAGTTATAACCTGTATTTCTGTCCTTACAAAATATGAGCTTATTTGAAATGTCAATATCATAATGCCTATTAATTACATTAAAAAAAATGTAACATCTCTAGTGAACCTCCTATTAGATAATGACAACAATTTTAGCTTAGATAGTCTAGTATCATAATCATCATAAGACCTAGTGATCCAACTGGTAGCTCTTCGCTGAACAGCCTCCAATTTATCAATGTTACGTTTAGTATGAGGGTTCCAAGTTTCGCATGAATATTCTAATAAAGGTCTCACAAGATTACAATAAAGTGTCTTCATGGTATCAATATCCTTTAAGTTCCTACAAGTCCTCTTAACCAACCCTAAAACCCTATTAGCCTTAGCAGTTATTTTATCTACGTGTTGGTTCCATTAAAGATTACTAGAAGTAAATAATCCTAAATCTTTATACACATTAACGCTTTCCAAAGGTTGACCTTCAATATTATACTCTCCAACTAAGGGTGACTTTTTCCTGGTTATTCGCATGATCTTACATTTCTTGATATTAATTCTCATCTTATTCATCTTACACCAATCTGAAATTTTATCTATGTCACTTTGAAAAGTAGACAGATCTTCTTGAGTACTAATAACCCTATACATACAGAGCAATTGAACTGTCCTTACTAATTACCCCTGGTAAATCGTTGATGTAGACTATGAAGAATAGTCCGTCGGTCTGTCTATCTGTTCGTTCGCCCGTCCGCCTGTCCGTCCGTCCGTCTAACTGTCCTTTCGCCCGTCCGTCCGTCCGTCTGTCTGTCGCTAGGTATGTCTGTCTGTATGTCTCTCTACTCTCTGGTCCTTGTGTTCATTTTCAAACTCTTATTAGGGTGGGTTTCTTTGGGACTATCTAGTCATGCATCAGTGATCCGAGAGCACTCTGATCATGGTACATCAAAAGAACCAATGAATCCTTTCCCAGGCTAGATTCGTCAGTTTCTTTGATGTGCTATAAAGCGAGTGATCTTCAAACACTTGTCCAGATCCGGATCATCCTAATGGAACGCATACTAAAATTAATCAGCATATATTAGGACCTAGCGCATGCCGCCTCGAACACATGATATTTCACACCTTTAACAATAACGTGCCGCAAGACTGACTTCAATCATTTTGAAGAAATGAACCCCCAATAAATTGGTATCTTGTACGGCGTCCAATTACTAGAACTCCTGATTGACTAGAACCCTTCCTATCTTAAAACATTTGCGTATTCAAACTATTTTTGAGAAGTAAATTCTGCACTACAATTTTTAAGTCAAAACGTTAACCTCTCTTTATACCAGGTCAGAATGAAACGCTATTTGATGTCTTTTCAAAAAGCTAAAATCTGTCTTCGCATCAACTGAATCATTATCCAGTTTTGTCATTCAAGACTTCAGTTAAGATGGATACTGGGTTCAATAGATAGGGTGCGTTCGATTGGGAAACCTGGATTTAGATTTTAAAGTCCGGATTTCGGACTTGCAGGCGAACGCGAAATCCGAAAACGGGTTTCAGCGCTGAGATATCTGTTGTTGGATTTCCCTTTTACCGTTGGATTGGGAAATCCGAAAAAGGATTTTAAAAAACTGTCCTTAAGAAATGGTTCGTACATGTACAATCTTGAAAAGGTCTTGAATTTTACTACTCGTCTTGAAAAGTCGTTGAATTCGGTTTAGGCCCTTGAAAAGTACTTGATTTCTTTATTAGGTCTTGAAACGTCCTTCTCAAACTCATTAATAATTCATTAAGAAAATACAAAGGAAATTAATGTTTAATGAGTGTTTGGAAATCGGATGAAACACTGCTTAGTATTTGCATCCTTAATTTCTCCTTCAAAAATGATTTTGTTTGAGAAGAAATATCAAACATTCGACACAGTGTTTCATCACCAGATGAAACACCTCGAAGTTCGTCAAAAATACTCCGCTGCGCGTCGTATTTTCAACTCTCTTCTCGGTGTTTCATCTGGTGATGAAACACTGGATCTCATGTTTGATATATTACTTGAAATTCACAACCTTGTCCACGCCAGACACCTTTTTCTGTAAAATTAGATTATTTTGCCGGGGAAAATTTGGCTCATCCACGGTGTAAGAACCTGTAAAACTCGCTGGTAACGTAAAAACATTTTTGTGCATGAACAATATTTTATTTCTATTTCTTTATTTCAAATGTTATTTCTGTACCTACGATGCAATTGCAAGTCATACCCAGTCATTTTGCAAAGTCTTCAAGGAAAGAAGAATAAAATAACGTGATCAAGGATGGCCGCAGAAGTAAAAATCGTAAATTACTCCAGTTAAGATGGATACTGGGGGTTAAAGAATGCCGATTTATCAAATAAATCTTAGTCCTTGAAAAATCCTTGAAAAGTTCTTGAAATTTGTTTGTCTGAAGTTGTACGAGCCACGTAAAGAACAGCGGTCTTGCACGCGCACGCATAATTAGCAAAAGGAAGACCTCTGTTCACGAGAATAGTTTTGCAAATCCTTTTTCTTATTTCCCAATGTCGCATTATTCGACATTGGAGCGGCAGGTGATTCATACGGCGTTCTTCTCATGTGCCGAATTAAATGCATACATTATGATAATTTATAAATCTTCCCATAAGTCCCACGGAGGACTTGTTACGCATGCCCGTAAGTTTTACGAAGAAGAGAAAATAGGGAGTTTAAGATACGTCGACTACGGACTACGACTACGGTTAAACATGCTACTGCGCATGATCAAAACCACGTGACTGTTCATTTTTCCCACGTAGTCCTGCGGCTACGGTGAGCTGTTGAGCTGTTTCGCGTAGTCGGGACTACGGAGAACATTTTGGTCGTATTTTGCCGTCTCGGTAATTCAAGAATCTCGTCTTTTCGTAAAAAAGTTTTCAATTCACCTGCTTAAAGTGAGAGGGAAGCGAAATATGTAAGTTGTGTCTAATTTCTGCTCAGATTTACGCTTTTAATCCACTGTTGTGACTACATTTTTATCTAGCTAAGCTTAGAATTCAGATTGACGGCCGAGGAGAAGAAAAATCATGCAGGTAATTTACTTTCTCTTCGCACTTGAAAAGTTTCAATGTTTGTTCGAACTGATTAGTGTGTCTTTCTACTTGTGTAACCTTTGTTTATGCGAGTTTTTGTATCGCTTTTGCTGAATGAAAATGATGTAAACATCGTCCAGACAATCGAGACTCGGCATTTCAATACTTCAAACTTCAAACTACATCAGATTAGTAGTCGGAGAAGTCCATCTTCTAAATCTAATAAATGAGCTATTACTATTTCTGTCTATTTCTTTAATATTTGACATAAGTATTCATGGGCGAAAAAAGTAAAACCTGTGTAACCAAAATTTTGTTCATCAATTTCACCCGACGTAATTGCTTCCTTCAAGTATGGAAGAATTTGTTCATTGTTCAAAAGATAAGATCACATGCAAAACTGACTTGCATTTTTGTGAACTGTGATGAAAACAAGAAAATCTTTGCGTGTTGTTTCCCTCTCCGCCTCTTCTCTTGTAGTCTACTGTCTGTAGTGCAATCTTAACGTTCTATATTTGCACGACTCAACCCAGTGCTACAAAGGACAACGCTCGTCCAGCCGTAGTTCGTAGTCCGTAGTCTCAGTATCTTAAACTCCCTAATGGCGGCAAAAGACGGAGAGAACTGTAAACAGTGCAAAAGATGGACCAAATATCGCTGCATTCGCTGCAAAGTAGCCATTTGCAACTTATGTAGCGAGCCAGAGATTGATGAAAGCGTGGACGGGTGGATAGGTGGGAAGAATGTCGGCTACTGTTTTGAGTGCGAAACTGTAAGGCCCGTAACCGAGTTGCTGATCGCAAGTAGGCACAGTTATGAAGAAGTTGAAGAAAAGATAGAGCGGCAGATGAAGTCTACAGTGAAAAGGAAAGGTAATCTTCTTTCGCTAATAAAAGTGATAATCAGCAAGAAGCTGTCACAAACAAGAAATGTAAACACCCGATGTAGTTATGTTTGCAGTTTATCTCATGCGTGATTCATTCTCTTTTCCAACACAACAAAATCATCGCCGAAGGAATTCCAGCATTCAAGGTTTCCTTTGTTGCTTTAAAGTAAGCATAGGTGCAAGTTAGGTGATAAAAATTGATCAACAGAAGGGTATAATTAAAAAATTTGAAACTGCAAATTGCTTGTGTTAATGTTTATATTTATCCCTCTGTGGAAGGTCAATAATAGTGGCCATGTTGTGGTTCAATTTTTTCCTTGGTTTGAATTTTATTTTCCTTTGTTTTGGGGTATGGTAATGTATGATAATGAGTTTGAACCAAAGGAAAGTAAAATTTAAACCAAGAATAAAATTGAACCACAACAGCCATAATGTTAACTTGGATTACAGTGACATGAATTACTTGTTTGGCATGTGCCCTGGAAGCAGTCATGTGCCATTTCTTATTAGAGAAGTGTACATTTTTTGTACATCTGGTATCACTGCCAGCATCCAGGGAACAACAACTTTGAATCCATTTACTTGTCATCACTTTGGTTTGTGATTTTCCCACTTAAATCGGAAACTTATGTTGTTATTTGGGTTTCAAATTTATTTTTCTTTGTTTCCAGCTCATTATCATACATTACCATACACAAAGACAAAAGAAAAGAAAATCTAAACCAATGATAAAATGGTAACACAACATATATTTCAGTCTCAGTTAATGAGCGATCTAGTTCATCTACACTGGATTCTGGTAGAAAACTTTCAGTGTTTAATACTAGAAACGTGAGTGTCTCGCAGGACCTCATGAAGCTCAGGGAAACGCATGGCGCTGAAGATTTCAGTTGAAGACACAAATTAGTCGTTGAATGTCTTTAATATTTTTATTGTATGCTTATTGTATGCTTATTGCTTAGCACAGATTCATTAGCCCTATATTTATGAATCTATTTTGAAAGGATTTCTGACTGCGTATTGTCATTTGTATGGCATTGTTCCATCAACAATGTTCACCATGTATAAAAGGTGGTAGGGATTGATACAAATTTTAAAATAAAAAAAAAATGTGAAGAGAGACTTTGGTCAGATAAAAAAAGAAAAAATAGCAAAGCTAGAATTTGGTGGATTTGATCCAAGTACCTCTAGCTTGCAACGTTCTAGAGTTCTAACTGCTAGGCCACAAAGGCTGCATGTATGCCTCTCCTTTGCCTGTGTGTGATCCCCTAGCTTGATAGAGTCTTAGCACCTTCGATTCGTGAGGGTTTAAATTTAAGCAGGGTTCCTTTTGAATGGTTTTAATTTGAATAGATGGTTTTTACAATAATCACAGCAATAAAAAATATGACCTCTAGGCAGACAAATACAAGTGCAACTTTTGAAGCAATTTTTTTTGGTTTTCATGGGTTTACATTAAGACATGTGAGAATTTAGTGCTGCAATATTTAAAACTTTTGTTCATTTTCCTCAGTGCTGTTGATAGTGATGATGATGAAGATGGTGAGGATGAAAGTCTCAGCCGGGGCCTGTTTGAAAAAAAGAAGAAAAGCCAAAAATGTTCTAAGAATAAAAGTGGAAGGAAGGCCAAATGGAGTCAAAGTCTATTAGGGGATTTGGTGGACATTGTAATATCTTATGATTATTACAAGAATAAATTCATACTGACCAACACTAAAAACCAGAAAAATGGAGAAATATACAAAAAGGTTCTGGTCGAACTTAAGGAAAGGGCTGCTGTGAGAAATGAAGAAGTTCCATTTGATCATGTTCAGTTGCGAACAAAGTTCAAGAAAGCCATTGCTGAGTGCAAGAAGACTTCTCTCACCATGAAGACTAGCACAGGAATAAAGAGATTTATTGACGAAAAAGGCTATGGTCCATGGTTTAACAGCCTATTTGCTATTGCCAAAACTCGGGATGCATGCAGACCTGAACTTGCAGTAGAGTCTTCATTTGTTCGTACACAATCACCATGTTTACCAGATTCAGAAGCTAGTGCTGCTGAAGCATCACCTGACACATCCTCATCTGAAAGCAAAGAGAGAGTTGTGGCTACAAGGAGAAGGAAGAGAAAGACAGATGAGTCTTTACATGAAGTAATTGACCTAATCAAGACTGCCATCAACAATGATCCGGTGAAAGAAGTCCTTTCGTACATGAGTGATCAGGCTCAAAAGTCTCGTGAACATGAACGTAACATGCTACAGATGCTTCTGCAAGCTATGCCCACACAGCATGTTCAACCAACCCTACAAGAAAGAGCTACAGCAGCGGCCAACTTACATGGACTAATTGGAAGTGACAGTAGGCAGTATGGTAATCAGATGTCAAGTTCTGTTCATCCTGGAGACTTAAACTACCAAAATTTTTGGTTTTCTTGAAGTTTCCACCAACTATGGTCTTGTTGAGTTTATTGACTTTTAAATAAAGGGTTGAAAGTGAAGCAGGTGTACACTTATGTAATTACTTGATGTTGAAATGCTAATTAACCCTTTAAGCCCTAGGAGCGATCAGCATCAAATGTCTCCTTATCACAGCAATGCTTTGTAAAACAGAGTGGTCATGACAATTAAGGACATGATCACACAAGATGGGCTTGCTTGATATTTTATCAACTTCTCCACATTCTATAGGAAATAAATAGGGGTAATAAATGAGGATTTAGATTTTGATCTTAGGGTTTAAAGAGATAATTGTATATAAAATTGATACGAATCTGCTGAATTATGGTGTGGACATGTATGTAGTCTTCAATTTCACTCAAAAATATTGGCTAAAAATTCCCTAATTTGGGCAGTGCTCAATTATTATAATAAGTCTATTACATATTCCTGTTTCATTTTTAGCCCTTGAATTGTACCACTAGAGTGATGCAACTAATGTTGTACCCGTGAAATACAGGGACTCTTGGCATTCATGGAAAATTCTCAGGCGCCAGAAAGCCTTTTTGCTTGTGACTCTATATTTTACTAGCATTTGCAACAGGGAAAAACAACATGTTTAAAAGTGTCTTTACCCAGGATCTTGCTTGTTCAGAAACAGAAGTATCTAATCACTATAGTTTGTCTTTGTGCAACTGACTGACTTTCCCATGACAGTGCTGGTAAAAATTAGTTGGATGGTTTGGAGAAAATTTTGCTAAAAAGCAGAGGCGCAAGTCCTTGATAAATGTTTTCTAGTTGATGTTTGCTTTGTACCTGCAAAGACAGTTTCTTCTGATGTTCACTTAAACTACGATAACAGTTGTGTTAACAAATTTATTCTTAATATTGTAGAAGTTGTATTACCTACAGACTTGACACCCGCTAACTACTACTTAAAGTACATTGTACAATGCAAGTCCAAGCTACTGACTTAAACTCGACAGTTGTGTCATCATGGGCCCTTCATAATGGATACTATCACTTCATTAGAAACACTTGGTGCGAAATTTTATCATCAATATAAATAGCAGAATGCATTCAAATGTTGTGTTATGGTGTTGAAATGTGAAACATGATGCACTTCATGGGTCATGTAAAACCCCTTTGAACATTACATTCTTTCAACATATAAAGTTCATCTGTTATAAATTGAAGCACGCAGTTTACAGTACTTTGGGTGGGCTAATATTATAAAAGAAGCCTTCCTTGTTACAAAACGTAGTGGAAATAACTGAATGGGCCCATTACAAAACTCCAATAAATGTTGCAAGAAATATTTGGTTTAACTCGTTCACTTTAATTCAGAACCTTCTCTTTCCCTCCAAAACATATCTGCTAGCGCGCTCCTGAGTTGAGTTGAGTTGCCTGGGAATTGGAGTCTGGTAGCTTTCTACAACAGGTCATCTCTAATGCATCCCTTAATGTGCGACTATCTCTCTTCGCATTTGTAAGTGGGTCGCTAGTAATATCTAGCTTGCTGCAGATGGTATCACCCTTTTCAATGCAGATGTTATGCAAAACCATGCAAGCAAGGGTTGTTGTTTTGGCTTGACAAGGTTCACTCTCGTTTTTCCTCAAAAGCACCCTCCACCTTCCTTTAAGTTGCCCATATGCTCCTTCTGTGACCATCCTAGCACGACTTTTAACCTGTAATTAAAGTATCTCTGCTTCTCTGTGAGTACTGCATTTGTGTAGGGCTTCAATAGCCACGGTTCGAATGGGAATGCTGAATCCCCAATAATGAGTGGACCAATGTTCACATCAGCAACCTTATGTGCAATGTCTGGAATAAAATCGTGTTCGTTTAGCTTTTCCCAGAGTTCTGTTGCCTGGAAAATGATAGCATCATGGGAGTTACTAGGGAAACCGCAGCTGCCCCAAATAAACCTATATTTTGAGTCTACCATAGCCATCAATACCACGGAATAGAAGTTCTTGAAATTGTGGTACTCTTTACACGATGCAGCTCCTCCTGGTGGACATTTAATAGGTATGTGGCAGCCATCAATTGCAGCCCAACAGAAGGGAAACTGCCACCTTTCGTTCATTTCCTTCATCTTATCTTTAAAGTCCTCCTCAGTGTATGGCATATGCTTCTTGACACAGTCCTCCCAAAGGTCTT
>NC_133201.1:33590815-33608315 GCF_958299795.1 Porites lutea
TCCAAGATCTTATTCTCATCTTGCAAAATCTTATTCTCATCTTTCAAAGCCTTTCTTTCATCCTTTGAGCTCTTCATCATCTCTAGCAATTCATCGTACTTCGCATTCACAACTTCGAGAAAACTCATCGCCTCATTAACTGATTTTTTTAACTCGGAGATTGTCGAGTTAAGTGGAATGAGTTTGTCGTCTAAAATTTTGGTAAATTGGTCGCAATTAATAGCCGGCATACTGGTAGACACTCACAATATTAAACAGATATAATATATCACACGCTACAGAACACTAGACTCAAATTCACTACAATTTCCTCAGGAGCGAAGAAATAAGCAGCCATCTTGTCCGCTGACCGCTGACCATCCTGCTATCCATGGCTCTAAAGATGTCATCCGTTACTAATAAGCTCAACGTTTCCGTGGAGTGCAGAGATCGGTTTCCGCTTTGATTTCTCGTCAATCGGTTATGCAATGTCAGGTAGTCATTGAACTGACGCATAGCAATCCTCTCCGCTACCTTAGAGGGGACTGGTAGTAGCGAGACTGGACAGTTGTTATTCGCCACCTCATGGTCACCCTCTTTTGGGTGTGGGACTACTTCACCCTTTTTCCACGCTCGCGGAAAAACGGAACTTGAGAAAGAGTGATTCATTAGGTCAGTCAGCGTTGGGAGAATGTGCTCAAGGCAGTCCTTAACCACCGAAATGGGATCTTTATCGAAGCCGGAGCCTTATTAGCAGGCATGTCTAAGATCACTTTTCGCACATCGTCGGGCGTGACTGACTGGAAGGCAAGCAGTCAGTACGATGTCCTTCCTCGCCCCTTTGGGCCTGTTGCGAAGTTGGCGTGACCTGCGGCGTGAGGTTGTTGTACTGTAGGCCGTAATGGTTAGCCAGCTCTGTAGACTTCTTGGCTGCTTCTTGTCCGACGGAGATGAAAAATCGACATCCAAAAGGCTACGTGACGTCATAGTAACCCTAGTAGGTCTGTCTATCAACTGGTGGGCGTTCACGGAAGCACAGAAAGACCGAAGAGCGTCACTTTTAGGGTTTTTAAATAGCAGATCACAGTTTGCATCCCCAGTCAGTACGATGTCCTTCCTCGTCCCTTTGGGCCTGTTGCAAAGTCGGCGTGAACTGCGGCGTGGGGTTGTTGTACTGTAGGCCGTAATGGTTAGCCAGCTCTGTAGACTTCTTGGCTGCTTCTTGTCCGACCTAGATGAAAAATCGATTGAACTCATTCGCCAGGACGTCGGTATCCCTTGTATATCGCGGAAGCTGGCTAGGTTTATTGGGGAGAGCCCGACGTATGGTTTTCCACAGGGAGCCAGTATTACCTTTGTTTGTAATAACTTATTGTGTGAAGTATTCTCTTTCTGCTTGTCGGATAGATTGTTTAATCTCCCGCCTCAAGTTCGCAAACACTTTCCAGTCCTCGTGGCTTCCGCTCTTACGCACCCTCTTATGAAGCTTATTCCTTGTCCTTATCCGTTTCTTGATTTCAGCTGTGATGGATGAATTTGACTTGCGCTTTAATTTCAGAGTTTTTATTGGGGCATGATTATCGAGGCATGTTAGAAAAAGGTCGTTAAAAGCGTTCACTCTGTCATCCACTGAGTCCATTAATTCCACAGTTTCCCAGGGCACTTGTGCGATGTCACTGGAGAACTGGTCAGCGGTATAGTTTTTGAAACTGCCGGTTGTGATGTAGGTGGGTGGAGGCTTAGGCACTTTCATGTTGAGGACAACATACACTAGGTAGTGGTCGCTAATGGTGAGGTCCAGAACACCACTGGTCTTGACTATGTCCTTGTTAGATACCATGACGACATCCAAAAGGCTACGTGACGTCATAGTAACCCTAGTAGGTTTGTCTATCAACTGGCGGGCGTTTACGGAAGCACAGAAAGACCGAAGAGTGTCACCCCTAGGGTTTTTAAATAGCAGATCACAGTTTGCATCCCCAGTCAGTACGATGTCCTTGTTACTGGATAAGGCCTTCACATACACTGGCATAAGCTCATTCTCAAGACAGGAAGGCCTATGTCCGGAGGTCTGTAAACAATGCACAGCAGGATCGAACGCATTTTCTTGTTCTGGATTTGTAGCCAGAGTTGATGCAGACCTGATTCGCCGATGCCAGCCAAGTCCTTGAGGATCCTACCCTTTAAGCCATGTCTGACATAAGCACAGACCCCAGCGCCGGACTTCCCCAAGCAACCTGAATATCTGGTAACCTTCAATCTCGACACTAATGTTGGTAATAGTCGAGTTAAACCATGTCTCCGAGATCGTAAGAACGTCATATTTCTTCTCTAGCACCATTTCGCTTATCTCGTGAAAGTGTTGTCGGTTTTTAAGAGACTCGGTGTTGAGATTGGCTATTGTGAGTTGTTTATTATGATTTACACGCGCTGGTGACTTTGCGCTTACGATCGGCGTTACGCAGTTGGGCTTGATATGGCCACGCGAGACAACGTTCTTTTTCTTGAAACGTCTCCCGGTGCACACTGAAATCCATTCAAACCACATCAGGAATAGCTCAAATATTTCAAAACCCAGTCAAAAACAAGAAAGGTGCTAACGTGAAATAACTGGGTTTTGTTCTATATTAAGGTATTCAGGATTTAATAAACAGTGGTCCATGTGTTTGTAGGATTAGTTTATTGCGAAATCCCGATTATTTTATTTGATTCAAGGATCAGAAAAAGTGAACTGGGAAATATCTCAAAGGTGAGAAACTTGAAACAGTGCTCCATGTTTTTGTTGGGTTAGTTTATTGCGAAATTATTTATATCAGTTGTGTTCAAGAATGTCACACTCAAAGCCAAAGCAGCCGTTCGACACATTAGTTAGCGGACATTTATATTGTTACTTACAAATAAATAATTAAAGACGGTTTTGTTATTTAACACGCGTTCTATTACATTTGCATTGTTGGTTGAACTCATTGCCTAATTTCATGCCGCGCGGGAGCCTGGCACTACCGGATTTTCCCGGACTTTTTAAATTCCGGATTGAAAATGGCTTCCAAAATAGAAGGTAAAACAAAGGTCATTGCGTATAGTTGAAACGATATTAAGAGCCAGATTACTCCAGAAAGTTAAGAGCGAATGCACAGAAAAATCGAGCAAAATCGGCAAATCGTGGCCACAGCTCAAAAACTAACTTACCCTCATTTTCAGTCTTTAAAAAGGTTTTAATGAGTTTATAACACTGCTGACGTTTAAATTTCAAAATGCGGCCGACTTTGGGAATTATTTGAGATTTTCGATTTCAACGGTCAGCGGGCCTAAAATTAGCCGCCGAACTCGGGAAAATAGCCCAGTGACAGAATTGAGCTGACTTTCATAACAAGCGAATATATTGGCAATCTTCCACTTAAATCTCTAAAGCAGATATCTAACAATTTCTGAACGGCACATTTTTTAGATTTAGAGTATAAAATATCGACGAACCAGCAGAATTTTGAAACGTAATTTGCATAATACTTATACCTGGTTTTTTGAAAACCGGGCTACTAAAAAATGTCAGTCTCTCGCACTGATTGTTAATTTGATGGCCCTTGTTACTTGAAAAGTAAAATCTCACCTCAAAAAGAAATTATTGAATACATGAGCTTCCATTTGATAGAATCGTCTGTCCTTAAGGTAACAAAAGTGAAGTTTTCCTCATTAATCTGGAAAATAAGGCATTTTAAGAAGCAAGTTTTAGTGTCCGTGTCACCGATTGCAAAGCCAATTCCCCAGTTCACCCCATTTTTAATTGAAGCTGGTCTCCCAAAAACAATCTAAGCGAACACTGCTCAACAAAACCAAGTTCTAAAACCAGTAGTTCAACTGCTTGCTGACTAGGAACATTATCAACAGAGTAGGTCATTGCTTGCATGCAAACAGCACAAACAAACTGCATAAGAGTGCAAAAACACATCAAACTTTACAACAACCCCACTCCCCTGGAATTTAACCAGGCTACCCCAAATGCATACCAGACGATAGCCCCGTATCTGTGCAACAACATGACACCCAGAGACACAACCCCCCCTTTATTTGAGGGAGACATTGAGCTTTGAAAGACAGGGGTAAGCCCAGGTACAAAAACTCAGCAAATCTGCACTCTAGCACAAAGCCTAGTCTTTACAACAACCCCACCCCCCTGGAATTTAACCAGGCTACCCCAAATGCATACCACATGATAGCCCTGTGTCTGTGCAACAACAGGACACCCAGCTAGACACAACCCCCTCTTTATTTGAGAGAGACATTGAGCTTTGAAAGACAGGGGTAAGCCCAGGTACAAAAACTCAGCAAATCTGCACTCTAGCACAAAGCATAGTCTTTACAACAACTCCACCCCCGTGGAATTTAACAGGCTACCCCAAATGCATACCACATGATAGCCCTGTGTCTGTGCAACAACATGACACCCAGCCAGACACAACCCCCTCTTTATTTGAGGGAGACATTCAACTTTGAAAGACAAGGGTAAGCCCAGGTACAAAAACTCAGCAAATTTGCACTCTAGCACAAAGCACACCACATGATAGCCCCATGACTGATCAACAACATGACACTTAGTTTGACGGAAGCCCCCCTCAATCTGTTGTTGGGGGCAACAGCCCGTCCCTACGGGCCAGGCTGTTGCCCCCCTCGTGCAAGTTTTCTGGAATTTGCACTGATTTCTGTCAATTCCAGGAAGTTATTTGGAGCCCATGGTTAACAGGTGAGGGTGGTTAGTCCTGAAGAGCGAGATTGTTATTTTTACACTAAAAGTATCAGGGCTTTAAGCAAATTAAGTTTTGAAAGATTGCCTGCAATGTGCTGGACTTGACTTAAGATTTCAGGCAACCCGGTTTTCAAAACTCCAGGTAGACTTATAAATACAACAATTTACCGCTAAAACCAAAATCGAATTTTCTATATGGGGGAATTCTCCAAATCACCCCAAATCACGCTTACTACCCAATGAGATATAGTACTTCAACATTGTCTGAAAGTTAGTCTGGTGTTCTTGCGAACGCTTGTAAAATAGATTGATTATTTTTAGGTTATTTTGCCCCAAACAACCGCTAATTGACCCCAGGGTCAATTGACACGTGCACGTCACCTTAGTTTTATGCATCGATCTGAGCTCGTTAAAAGTGGGAAACTAACAAGATTCTTTTACTATGTACCTGCTTTAATGAAATACACGCAGTCTTCAAAAGGAGAGGCCGTTCAATGGCTAATTTCTGTTCTTGAGATCTTGTAGATTGCAGCATGGCGTCTGCGAGTGGACCTGAGTCTAGGTCTGTTTCCCGGGGTCTGTTTTCCCGTGACTGCGAAATCAGAATAACATCAAGAAATAATTCTCCCTCGAATCTTCCTAAGTGAATCAGCTTTGCAGTGCCTTACCTGAGATAAAAAGTGGGCCGAATAGCAAAACATTTCTAGCGCAATTTGGGTCCTTTGTGGAACGCAGTGTATTGCTGAGCGAAAGGTGAGTAAACAAACGTGGGAAGGTACGTTACCTTTGATTGCGTGACCAGACAGTAAACGATAGTCTCCAGCGAAAAATAGGATTCGCAAAAAATCTTGCTGATGTATATTTAACAGTTTGTTACTGTAAATTTACACCTGGTTTGTCCAGAACTTTAAACAATGCATATCTGTCCAAGAGTATATAAAATGTTTCGAAAGATCCACCCCTAAATAACTGTGGGCTGCTCTTTTTTCCCCATCACCGATGTGCACTTCCTTCACATTGTCTTTTGCATGAGGCTTGTACGCCTTTTTAACTGTTATCGACACTTAAAACTGGCCATTTAAGGCCTGGTTTAAGAACTTGACTAACTTAAAAAACCGTCGCGAACATGGGCTATTATTGTTGGACTTTGGAAGCTTTAAGCCCAAAATGATGGTGTAATCTCGAGAAATTTGCCCGGGTCTAATTATAAGACAGGGAACGGGTACTAAGAAAGGGACGGTCTCATTTAGCAACCCGTGGACAATCTGGGTATGCTTGCCTTCTGTCGCAGGGGCAACCGTTAAGGCCAGGTACGCCGCCCCCACCGGAGAGGATTGCATGGCATCCACGATCTCAGTCGCTTTTTCCACATCATGATCTTCAATTATTATGAATTATAATGCGGGCCTTGATCGTTGCCACCTTACCGGAAGTCTAATCTTCGCACTGTTAGACCATAAGAATCTCTATTATTATTCCATAAATGCACCACTGACTTTTCCTTGCTCAGCTTCCGGTAAAACGATACCCCGAAGAAAAAATAGCTTTACAACGACTCTATCCAGGCCAGAACTCCTGATATCAACAAATATAACCCACCCCCCTAAAGAGAGCAACCTTTCCCCGAACTTTTCTCTTGACGCACCCCATCCCTTCGTTAAGAAAAAGTACGAACTCAGTTCACTGGACAAAACGCCCTTGTGAATATACCAAAGCTATAGCCGTTCATCCGACAAGCAATCTCAGTTTCAACAGGTGTGGCGACGTTTCCAGTTGCTGTAAGATTAATTCGACACCTGCAACAGACACACCTCTCTATTAAGAACAGTTCGTTTGGTCCCAGGAATGCCAAAAATCATACCTTCCCTACCTCTATAATACGGACACCTCTGTAAAGCGGACAATTGGTTCTGTGCCTTTGGTGTCCGTATTAAAGAGGTTTGACTGTATTGGCATTAACAATTTCTTGCTCAGTAGAGATTACAAGATCGTTGGCCAAGGTGGCTATTCCATATTTGTTCCTACAACGTTTTACATAGCTGGCCCAAAATCCGTGTTTTTAGTTGAATTTCGACGACGCGTATCTTACTGATTTCACTCCAGGAGAGTAGAGTGAGCTTAATACCCAACGGCAAGAGCTTTCCACAAACGTCACACGCCTCTCGCCTTTCCTCGCAGGAGGCGTCTTTCACGCGCGCTGGCGTATGTCGCTAGCTCGATACTAATCCTTTCAGGGAAAAGGAACTACTCGTTGCCTAGTTTGAATTTTTTGGATAGCATATTTTCAAATGGTGCTTGCTCTTTGCACAAATTCATGTCCACCGCACGCAGTTGAAAAATACAGAAAATAAAGAGGTCTTTTGTTTTACGTCATCTGTGTCCGCGAACACGAAGTAAAAGCAAAAATATTTTGTACTTTGGTATTAACAGAGCACGGGAAATACTAGTTTCTATACACCTGTACCTAGTAGTCTCTTCAAAACTTTTCATTGGATCAATATTTTCGAGTTCACGCTTTTCAAAAATATTTCAGTCATGTGGTTAAAATCTCTAAACTGGCATTAAAACAAATTCTGACTTTTATCCGGATATGCGCATGATATCATGCAAGAACAATTATTTATGTATACATGTATGTACTATAAGAAAGCCTAACATACCCGCTATGTCACCTTTGGCTTTTTTTTATGTAGGTCGGCCTATTTGTGTTTTTTAAATAATCAGCTTAATGTCTGAATGGCTAAGCTCTTACAGTAACCGCATCTTGGATTATCAGTGAAAGCATGCACGATCTTTTAGTAGTAAAACTTAAAATTACTAGAAGAATCACTGAAAATAATAATAGACAACGTCACAAATACCTTAATACGTTTAGAGGCCATGGAGTTCCACACATAGCTCTGATAGGCATGAACATACATGAGTCTTGTGTTCCTGGAGATACTCTGCAAAGCATTGACCAGTCCTGATGGGCCATGTCTAACCAAACCCTGTAAGAGGTCACTCTCTATACACTTCCCTCTGGGGATCTTTGTCAGAGTTTCTTTGGCATTCTTAGTGTCCTTCCAATGCTGACGAGCTGTTCTTAAGTCATCTGGTTCCCCATCGCGTGGATTTAGAAGGAGATCAATCGCTTCTGACCATTTGCTTAGAAGCAATGCAAGACCTGGAAGTGTTGCATTAAAAACATGTATGGTTACAGTGGTGGAGCCAGGGGAGGGCCCCCCCCCCACCCTTACTTTTGGACCAAACTGCTCCCCCCTTATCTAAAGGTCTGGATCCGGCACTGGGTTAGAAAGTGAAGTAAGCTCCTCCCTCAAAACAGGAGAACTATTGATAGAAATGTGATGGTGAATAATAATACTATTTTAAGCCTGGTGAATAGATGAGGAAGATGTTATTCAGTCGATGACACAGGCAGTTTGGAAGAAAACATCCAAGTACGCCCAACAGGAGTCAAACCTGCAAGTAGGACCTTCTGGTTACTAGTCCCGATGCTCTACCACTGAGCCACAGAAGACTGAGCTAAGGTCACTAAACTAGGTTCATGTGACAAACATCCTACATACAGCTAGGACTAGAATATCAGTGATTTGTTACAAATAGTTATGGTGAGTCCTGGGACTCATCTTCTAAAAAATCATAAGTCCCTGTTAAAAAAAATGAATCTGAAATTAAAATATGTAACCAAACGGTTACAGTGAAACCTGTATTAAGCGGACACCCTCGGGGAATGCTGTAGTGTCCGCTTAATACAGGGTGTCCGCCTAATATAGGTTTCGATATATAATGTAAAATGAGGTGTCAAATGCCATTCAAATGAACAGTGGAAGCGTTTATAATACTCCCAGAGACTTTGACGGTAGACGTTTGCATTAATTTCTTAATCAAAGTGAACCAATTGATCATAGTACCATAAACATGAATTACAACTCAAATTTGAAGAAATTAGATGAGTGAAACAAGCTCTATACAAACAAAACGAAATAGAAAACAATCATGTACTGTGAAACTAATCAAATAAGTTCGTCAAGTCACGTTTTTTAATGTAAAAATCGAAAAATTTGTGGGTGGCAATTCGAGGCAATCTTTCGCATTTCCGGTGTCTGGCATGTTGGGTGGTGGAATTTAATTACAAGTGTCCGTTTAATACAGGTTGGCAACAATAGAAATGACCATTTCAGGTACTTTTAGGTGTCCGCGTCCGCTTAATAGAGGTGTCCGCTTAGTAAAGGTTTCATTTGAGGTAAATAAGGGAAATAAATTTGGGGACTTCGGCTACTGTCCGCTTAATAGAGGGTGTCTGCTTAATACAGTGTCCACTTAATACAGGTTTCACTGTAATCTGAAGACAGACTCCAAAACTCTTTATTTACAGTATACTGAAATTAGAATATAGTCCTTCTATTTTAAAGCACAACAAAGGCTAAGAGAAATATGCATCATTAAACAACAACCATAATTACAGGCCGGATATTTGTACAAATATACATTTTCAGATCAATTGATCAATCTTTACATCCTACGGGATGCATGCCATAAATTGTTTTCTGCCTTTTGGGATTTTCATGCGTCAGGGACGCAAGACGTAGAGGTAACAATATCAGTGGAATATCGCTATGACTGAGCTCTGAGTCAGTGACACAGGCTACTTGAAAGAAAAAAATCCAAGTACCCCCTGTGACCTTCTGGTTTACTAGTCCAGATGCTGTACCAAAAAGCTACAGGAGACTCGTAAGAGCTACTTGTAAGGCCACTAAACTACGTTCATGTAACAAACACCCTGCTTATGTTCAATGATGGGAATGTGATGGCATCCAGACTAGTAACCAAATGATGGGAATGTGATGGCATCCCGACTAGTAACCAAATGATGGGAATGTGATGGCATCCCGACTAGTAACCAGAAGGTCACAGGTTCGATTCCTAATGGAACAACTCTGTCACTATTTCTACCAAACCGCCTGTGGCATGTGTTACTGACTGAATAACATTGTTCTCAGGAGCACTATTGTGCCACAGTCACTTGGGAACAGATTCAATGCAATGTGGCATGAGGGCACAAACAGAACCCATTTTGAGGGGATTATTTTATAAGTATTACAACTTGTTCTCTCAAGGTCATTTTATTGTTTCAAGGTCATGTGACAGTGTGCAAGTGCACAGGGCAAAGTATCGCTGGTTTCCAAATGAAGTCATGGCAGCCATGTTGGTGGTCATGAACAAACTTAAATCCATTAACTTTTCATGCAAATTATTTGTAAAAAAATAGTTTCATTGACCACCAACAAGACTATCCAGTTGCCACGTGGCTACAAGGTTACAAACAAGGTGACAAACCAACTGAAGAATAAGAAAATATACTCATGCTTCTTCCCCAAATAACTAAGGCTTTTTAGCCTTCTTTCTCACCCAGGGTGGGGGAAGGGGAGGGGGGGGGGTGGTTAATGACATGATAATGTGGGTTAGGGTACAAGGTGCTTGTTGTCTCAAATAGAATTTGCATACATTACAGACATCTCACATATAGGTATCAATGAGGTTGTTCCTTGTGGCTGTGTGAAAGGAAATTTAAAAAAAGCAGAAGAAAAAAAAAAAAAACAAAACATGGTAGTTACCTATTTTATGTGTTGGAACTGACGTGGTTCCAAACCGTTGCAGACCAAAGTAGTTGATAAAACCATTGACCTTTAATGACTCCAAACTCTCCTCAATTGTACTATGATCTCCAGTAACATTGCGAAGTGTGACAATAAACTGATTTCCTGACAGAGAACCAAGTTTTAGAGGCTCTTTACAATATCTAAAGTTCCCAACACACAAATTCCTTAGGGTGCTGTTAAGATTCTGTAACTGTTCAGCCCTGACCCTGTAGACAGAGACCCACTGAGTGGTGATAGCCCTACTATCTTTTGTTCCAGCATAACCAAACATGCCTGGTTTGATCTTCAGGAGTTTGCTCAACAGGTTGATGGCATCCATAGTGTCTTTGTTTCCCTTATAAAGGACAAACCAACAATAATTCTCAAGCTCTGATGGCCACCTTGTGCCTCTTCGATTGCCAGTAGTAGTGTCTTGTTTATGGAAAAGTCTCACCGCATTTTGGCTACCAACATCAACTGTGTCACTGTCTAGAATAGACAAAAGAATTATTATGATAAGTGTTGATTCTAAAACTGTAACTCAAGGAAATATTATCGTTGCTTGCTGTGACTATAGGCTGGAAAAATGTATACATGTATGTTAAATATAAAGATGAATGACTTAATAAAATAAAGTGAACTACAGGAATTCTTTAATGTTAAGACCAAATCAAAGTACGTTATAATCATTGTATACCAGCTGGTGCTTTCAATAAAAATTGACGTAGCCAGCAACTTTGAATAGAGTAACCGACTGTATCAACAACGGGCCATTAGTCCCCTTTTTCTAGGGGGGAGGGGGGGTGTCTGGGGAGTCATGTGCTACCCCAGAAAATTTTGAAATTTCAAAGCCCTACAATGCGATCTTCAGCTTTCCGGGGGCTAAACTGAGGACAAAAGACCGTGTTTTTCATTCAAGAAAATGTAGCTTTGATAATTCAACTTTTGATTTATCAGTCACAATCAATTCCTATAATGTACAAGCAATGAACAAATGATGAAAACTAAATTACATACTTTTGCACATTAACAAATTCTGCGTAAACCTTTAAAGAAACTTCTAAAAAATTGACTAAAATATAGCGTTCAAATGACTACAGCATAACGTAAAAGCAGTGGACTTTCATGAAAGAACATCATAATAGCTCTCTAGGACTACATGTAATACCTGAGCAAAAATTGATTATCATTTTTCTCATCACCAGCAGCATGCAGTTTAAATATACTAACCAATAACAAACTGATTTTTGTTAGGGTATTTCACTAAAATACTAACAAAGGAACCCTGGCTTAATTCTAAACCCTCAGTTTTTTAATGCCCCATAATTTCAATCAAAACCTTCTTCCCTTTCCTTGTCATACACTGTCCCAGATTTTTCAAACCCTCCAGAAATAGGGCTAATTTCTTTTTCCCAGAGAGGTTAAAAAAACTCAGGATTCAACGGGACTAATTTTCCCCACCATTTTCCTACCCATTTTTTGTACACGATTATGGAAGTTACACATCTGAATATAGAAAAGGTACTTCGATGAATATTATTACGAGGAGAAGGAAAATGAATGGGCATATAGAAAACATAATTAGCAGAGCATGAAAAACAGTGTACAATTGAGAAAGGTCAACTTGCTGCACTTTTCAAAAAAACGCATGAACTCTGCATTTCAAAAGCCGCCTTCACAATTTCGTTTTTTGCTGCTCTCAGTCATAATTACGATCACAAGCAATGAACCTTGAAATACAGAAACACACAAAACGGATCGAAATCCACCCATCACAAATCAATTTTGAACCCATTGAAGCAAACTTCTAATTCCTAAGGGGTTCACTTAGATGATTGACAGCAGCGAAGAACACAAAAATCAGCGGGCTTTTGAACTTCAGAATTCACGTGTTTTTGGAAAGCGCAGTTAAGTGTAGAAAGGAAAGCTGGGGACATGTTAGTGAAAAGCAACCTTGTCTTCATGGCCTCTCCTAGCTCTGCCGCTCCTTGCTCACTCTGAGAGGGAAAGAGATGACCCTGGGAGGGGGACAAGATTGATCAAAAAGGCTGTTGTAGTTCAATTTTGTCGTTGGTTTAATTTTTTTTCTTTATTTCAACCTGATTAACATACACCACCATACTCCAAAATAAAGCAAAATAAAATTTTCACCAAGGATAAAATTGAACCATGACAAAGGTTACCTCACTCTTACCAACCTCACCCTCACCCCCATCCCACCCTTCTCTCTGAGGGAAAAAAAAAAAGAAAAAAAATCAGTGAGAAGGAAAGAAAAGAAAATGTATATATTATTGTATATAGATACCTAAAGCTGAGAAGTTTTCCCTGATTGCACGATGAACCAATCTCCTGTGATCTTTGTCATCATCAGGTGATAATGTCACTGACATTTTCTTTTCCTCATCATCGGCAACCGTCTTGATTTTGTCTTTATCCTCTTCGCTCAAAATATCAAGATCAAATTCTTTGCTCTTCTCATTTTGAGGAACCGACCCATCTGTCAAACGCACAAGATTCCCTTTAAGATCTCGCTCGCTCACAATAAAATCAGCGTATCTTTGCTTGAGAACACCATGGAAGCCCGGAAACTGCTGACAAATTCTAGAATTCCAACGTCCTTTTCAGATACACTCACATATTTCAAACTCCCAGGTTTTGTTTTAGCAGAAACCTGACTTGGTTTCTTCTCGTCCCCATTGAAGATTTCCTCTGTTTTGTTAAGTTTATCATTTTGCACGTGTTCACTGACGTGTTGAACAGGCCAAGTCAACCATGCACTTTTTTCGGGATTTAATTTTTCTCTGCTTTCACATTGAGTCTGCTTAGTCTTCAATTCCTCATTCGCACTTTGATTCACTGTACTAGTTGACTCCAGGGATATTCTTGGACGTTTTGATTCAGGTTCAAAATTCACCCCTTGTTCATCCGCCATCTTGAAAGTGCGCCCGCAATCGATCTCACAGTCGATAATCGATAAATAGTCGATAAGTTGTCAAATTCTAAGTCCCAGTCTCCTTTCGGCTACACGCTGGCTTCACTCCCAAGGTGCCCTCTCTAGTTTCGTCTCGTTTATTTTTAAGATCATGTCCGCCTCTGAGAATTCCACAATGAAAGCAGTTCTTTATAAGCCTGGAGGTGTGGAAAACTTATATACGGGTACAGTGGCGAAGCCTTCAGCAGAGAAAACTCAAGTATTAATCCGCGTTCGCTACTCAGCAATTAACCGAGCTGACACATTGCAGCGTCAAGGTCTCTACCCCCCTTTGCCAGGGGAATCTGAAATCTTAGGATTGGAAGTCTCTGGTTTGATAGAGGAGGTGGGCGATGAATGTGTTGGAAAATGGAAGTAAGTTCTTATGTAAAGCAGCTGGGAGATTAAACAAAACCAATCACCGGAATGATCAGAAAGCTTGTTGCTATATTTAGGCTACTCTTCAAAATACCCGCGGGAAATAAACTTGGGCGTCACAAAACTGGAACAAATTTAAGCGGCTAACGACAATTTTTGACCTATTAAGATAATACTATTTCACTAGTTCACTTGATTTCTCGCAATGGAAGACGTTGTCAAAAATAATACCATCCTAGTCAGACTGTCCAAATGAGAGGTAGATTGGACGTACTAGTGTTACCCATTGTAATCCCGGGAATGTAATGTTTGCATAATTGTCATTAGATAATTGGGTTGGAATCTAGGAGTCATATCATAAATAGCTGGCATGTGAGCGTCTGGGTAAGTGTATTCCGTGTGGAACTACACTCCAACTGCCGACAATAAACAGTCGATCACAGGTCTACATTCACCTTGACAATCATATGTCCACCCCCTGACAAATCAAGTCTGGTGAGAGCCTAGATCTCCTGGGATCCACCTCAATCGACTCTCGATATGGCTACGCATATCGAGTTCCTTTTTTTAGTATCTAATTGCACTGAAATGACTACAGTGTAGTTTGTATCAGTATGATCCAGTGTGGAGAAGCATTGATGCATAAATGTGCGGTGATGCGGTGAAAGCACCGTAACAATAGAGAAAACGGGTGACTTTTGTCTAACTCTGGCTGAAATGTGATGAAGCAGATTATTATAGTTGAAGGGTTCAACCAGTAATCATTTTCACAAATAAAGGAAAGTAAAAGAGAAAGAAAATAAGTTGCAGATTTCAACACTGAATCGGGTCTTTTGCGCTACCGAGTAACTGTTGCAGTTTGAAAAACTGGGCATTAGTAAAATTTCGAGATCGGAGCACAGATCTTATTCCAGAATAAGGATTAAATATAAAGATGATGAAGAAGTTATATAAAGGAGATGTCTTAACTACATGTTTAGTCGCTTTTTTCGCTGAATTTCTAGCAGAATCAGTTGCAGACATGTTGCGTTCCAAAACTTACCGCCGGTATGAGTCCGCCATTGTCTTTGTTTAAAATTCTTCCACTGAGAAAAAAATGCTGCACTGTTATTTCACATCGTGACTGCAAACAGTCTTTTATTTTTCTTCTTTTTTAATTCGCAAAATTTTACTTTTCCCTCACCGTGCGTGGCTCTGAGGTAAGAAGGCCACCCGCATTATTTCACTAAGAAATTTCACGTCTGTCTAGGATCACCCACCCTAATAATTAATTGTGCACGCAAGGGCCAGGCCGTGTTCTTTTTCAGTTCATTATTACTTCTTTCATTGTGTTGATTTCATTTTCACACTCCAGTGATAAATATAATTATGAGCAAAACCCTTATTCCTTTTATTTTTATTTTCGCCATTGTCTAATTTACCTGAGAAGCAAGACAAGGCCATGCCTTAATTGGCTTCTTGGCTCGCTGATAACAAAACGAGCTGTAGCAGCTGTAAAGCAAACATAACCACACCGGTGATGGCTACGAGCGTATGGCAAAAAAATCACTAGGCTCATAATTCCTGGTGTGCCTTAACCTGCGATCGGGCGTCCTTTTGTCGGGGATAGCGCGAAAGTCGTCGGACGGGTAAAGGGCAAAAAGAACGCCCCTTTTTGCCTCGCCTAAGGACCGCCTGATCGTAGGTTGGGTCTGCAAGTATTTGCTAAAAACGGAAAAAACCGGGCCTGGATGTGCGTGAACGGAGAAGTAATATTTAAGGGTTTCTCAGTTATCATTTCCGAGCCACCTCAAGCGAGAAGTTTACTCTAAAACGGCCTCACACTTCAGTTCTCGTATATCTCTCTGTAATCGCTTCTATCGTCTAAACGCGACGCGACTTTACGACGGAGACGGCACCGACAACGTCAAAAAGCGATAGGTTTGTTGAGCAAAAACAACAATTTTGAACGTGCATCACTCTTTTTTCTATATTTCTGGCTGTCACTGCACGACTACGACGTGAAAATGCCTAATTTTACGTTTCATGGAGTACACGTAAACAAGCGACGAAGAATTTGCGTTTCACCTTCCAAACTTAAAGGAGGTCCCAAAGAAATCAACTTCAGGGAAATTCCCAACATTTGACATTTTCAGCGAACTGGAATAAAGGCGACAAATTGAGAAAAAACGCGAATTCACCATTTTTAAAGTGATGTTCTCGCTGCGGTCGCCGTCGTCGATGCAAAAACTCCCTATTAGCGAGCTTAAAAACGACGGCGATGGCTACACGAAAACGTCATCACTTAAAAAGTGAAATCACGCTGCTTCAAACTTTATCGCGCTTATTCCATCTCGTTCAGTTCGTCGAATGCTGGCGGCAAAATTTCTTGAGTTGAACTCTAAAAGACTGTATCGAAGTTCAGGAAAAGAAAAAGAAAGGCGGTTTCTTGTGTTCAAGTCCTCCACAAAACGTTGAATTGGGCAGTTTCACGTTGCAGTCGTGCGGTGACGGCAAAAGGAATTATGTACAAACTGGGAAGAACGTATCTCTCCCTCGGTGTGACGCTTAAGTTAAGCCGGCTGCTCGGTGCAGTTGGAAACTTACTCCCTTCTGGCCTCATAGCGCAGTCGGCAAGGAACTTATAATCCGGACGTCGTTTGCCTCGCCTGTTCTCTAAATCCCTTTCAGGGTAGGGCTAAGGCTTGGTTGCGCCTATGGTCATATGGGTTTTACTCTATCTTCAGCTTTCTTTTAACTTGAGAGGTTTAATTCTAACATAAGGGTCTAAGGGAAAGTTAAGTCAATGGCAGGTGATACGGAATTGATCAACGATGCCTTTCTCGGTTATCTATAGACCCGACTACAGGTGTGGTGTCGGAGTTGTACTCTTCCCTTAACCTTTTAAACCCTAAGAGTGATCAGCATCAAATTTCTCCTTGTAATATCAATGCTTGGTAAAACAGATTGGTCATGAGAATTACGGACATGATCACACAAGGTGAATTTGCTTGATATTTTATCAACTTCTCCCCACTACTTCTGTAGGAAATGATCAGGGGTAACAAATGAGAATTCAGATTTTGATCTCAGGGTTTAAAGGGTTAAGTTTCCCTCACAATCCCCTAGCCAGGCCAAACCAAGTGAATTTGTTCCGGTCTCATCCTAAGCATTGCGCGCAGGTCTTTCTTCGCATTTAACCAGCAACCATGAAAGAGAGAAACAGTAACAACGATAGTTATAGTTCGCGAAGTTTTACAGACTTTTCGTCACCATTCAAATGCCAGAAAAATCTCTCGCGACTTTTCGTTTCTGACATATCACTCTCAAACCTTTAAAAATTTTGAGGCCCTCTTTGTGTTGTTGGTTTATCGCTCCTTTTGTTCTTCGTCAAAAGTTGAAAAAACGAGGGATGCTCTATTGCCCGCTCAGAAAGCATGACCCCGCGACTACAATTATAGTCATTCACTCTATTAACTGAACATAGCCCTTCTTTCCTTAGCTTCACAAAGTAATTTTAGGCACTGTTACGATCTTTTTTGTAGGAAAGGTGACCAAGTTATGGCCTTATTAGGAGGTAAGGAATGCTGACAGTTTAAAACACACAATCATTATACGTTTCTGGGAAACTACCCACCTACCCCTCCCCCAAGCCAACATGAACACTTACTTCTCACTAAGGGCAAAATGTTAGCTTTGGGAAGGGGTAGGTCGGCGGTTTCCCAGAACGTATAATGATCCAAAATACACACAGTACATGCAAACAGCTTTACTTTAAAGGATCCAAAAACTGACAAAACAAAATTGTGT
>NC_133201.1:33610815-33669962 GCF_958299795.1 Porites lutea
ATTATTTTATTTGGCCTACTGCAAGAGTCATCGTAGCTCTTGTTCGTCGGCTTCATCGTAGTCGTTAAGGAAATTTATACCTCTGTAGCCTGTGACACTGACGATATGTTCTGAACTTACAATCTTTGCTTTCTTCAGCCTTCTGACTGTTGTTTTTCTTGCACAATGATTCGTAAACTTTTTTCTCACTTTCTTTAAGGCTAGTACCAGCTACGGATACTTTCATTATGTGAGTTATGGTATTTTCGCCCATTGGTTTAGTTTGGACCAGATGTTTAAATTTTCGGTTTCGTTTGCTAGTGAGGTAGAAAAAAAAACAGACCATCGCATGGATGTTTTAATAGAGGTCTTCGCTCCACGAAAGACTCAAAGAGAGCAACAAATAACGTAAATGACTTGAAATCCCTGTTGTTATCATGGAATTGTATCCTTGTTCATTTAAATGCCTGAAGAGTGTAGCTGTCATGGTTTGCGTGTGGTTGCAACCGTTTTTGTTCTTTATTTTTTTACTTTAGCGTAGTCTGTTATAAGTAGCTTGTTTTTTAGTTTCTCTGGCTCATTTTCCTCGATTTTGTTGACAGTATTTTTCTCTTGGCAACGCATTTTCAAGACATTTAGCCAAAAAGACGTACTTTTTACTGTGTTCGGGTTTTTGGAATATTTTTTTAACTTTTCTATTGTTGTTTTGCTTACAAAATTAAATCCCGTCATCGCCTGCTGAAAAACATGGCCATTTTCTTGAATTTTTGTTGCTAAAACAGCTCTAATCTGATTGGTTCTTGTTGGTTCCTTTTGTGTTTTCAGCCAATCAGAAAGCATTTGTAACTTGCACTCGTGTTACAAGTTTGCATTCGTGTTACACATTTTGCACTCGTGTTACAGAAGAGCTGCACTCCTTTCTCAGCCAATCAGAATTGAGTAATTTTTTCGTGTATATTATTACTAATTAAAACACAAGAATACAAACATCAGCTTTTTGACAAGACTGCTTATCTTTACGGCCATTTTTTTTACCAGAGTCATGGATAAAACAATCCATTTTATCCGTTTTATCGGCGTGGTAAAATCGCAGTACAAGCAGGCCCTGCATTGTTCTGGATACAAGCAAAAAACTGCTACACAACTTCACCGGCACATTTTGGAAGACTTTACTTTCCCAATTATGACATATCTTATTTCAAGACTTGTCTTAATTTGGCCCGTCTAAAGCAGCATTCTAAAGCTAACCGTCCAGAATACAATGAGAGATCAGCAAACTTGCAACCTTGTCAGCAGCCGTGTTATTCCGTCTCCAGGATACTGTCGATATTGTAGGTCGTTTCTATGGAAATGAATGAAGTTTAATTCCAAGCGACTCTATCCAAGTTCAAACCTGTACAAACTGTACTGAAGTGGTGAAAGGGAGCGTGTACCACTTTTCAATACCTATGGTGCCTCACTGTACTTTTTGATCATTTTGCAGTACAAAAAAGAGCTGGTAGAGGAGTTTTCAGACAAAATTGTTCCACAGTTTGCAAATGGGACACTCAAGGCTATTGTGGATTCAGTTTTCACCATAGATGAAATCCAGCTTGCTCACAAAAGAATGGAGTCTAATGAAAATATCGGCAAAATAGTTTTACAAATAATGTAAGACTGTCAAATATGACCTCTAGCCAAGAAGAGTCAACTTTAATTTCTCCATCTTTTTCCAATCGTTATCGTTATTTTTTTATTTATATATTTATGATTGCTTTGATTGTACATATAGCTCAAGAAAGGAATTTTGTTAAGTACCCAAAAAGAATCGCAAATAGTGAGAGAGACTTTGCCAGCAGCACTGTAAACTTATTTCCTTGGCCACTTACTAAAGGGAGCTTATTAATAGTAACAATGACAGTGGTGGCAACAAATTGAAGCAACATAGGTTTAACAAGCAAGACAACAACTCTGTACCTGCATGACGTATGCATACGTTTTCAGTTGCTTTCCAGAACAGTTAGTTTCTTTGCCATCACTTTCCATCACATTATCTACAGAATAAACCAAAGAGGAGCATTTTGAAATTAAAGTTAATAAAAAGCTTTAAAGGTCAAAATAGGTAATACTTTCTTGTCACATTCAACCGTAGCTCTCTTGACCTTTGATATTCAGTGCTTTAAATTTCTTCATACAACAAGACTAGAATAAGTTACGAAATTTCATTTGAGTTTTAAAGTTTGAGCATACTTTCATAAAATATATAGGATGCAAATCCTTCTCTTTTTTGTGTACAGTTTGCTTGCACTTTCAAAGTGGCCACTATGGCTAAACCAAGAAACTTCTGTCCTGACCAAGGGCCATAAATGTAGCAACCATTTTTTCTTTATGATGCAGGATTATTTGATAAAGCTCAGAAGCTGTTGGCTTTTCACAAGCAAGTAGAATGTTATGGTACTACGGAAGAAATTTCAGTTGACTACTGTTCTTTTACCATTTACGTTTATTTATATTTTCCTTTCAATTGGTTCAGACAAAGGGAAACAAACCATGTATGACTATTAAACTTGATGATCATCACTTGAAAGTGTTACAAAAGACAAGGATCTGCTAAGGTGGTTCGGTGTGCTACCCCCCCCCCCTCCTCCTTATAATTATAACTTCTGATACCTAAAACTGAGAAGAGTGCCCTCTTTGCACGATAAACCATTCTTCTGTGATCCTTTTATGCCACTATAATATTTCTTATGGTCTTCCCACTTGAGAAACCTACCTGTCGTTAAATACATGACAAGACTGACAACAAGATCCCAGTCCCATACAATAAACCCTGCATATCTATGTTTTAGAATGCCATGAGTACTTTCTTTACTAAAATCCAAATCTGGACTTTTCAATTTAAACAAGGACATTTTGTTTCTTTACTAAAATCCAAAACTCAGATTATTGGTTGAAATGATCCACAATGGAGGTGGATTCTTTTGACGACCTTTGATCATATCCAAAACCGAATACTTTGAATACATGATCCGAAGTGTTTCTTTACTGTGGATCCGAAAAGAATGAATATTGCTGGTGGAAACTCAAAACAATTTTAATACAAACATCAGCTTTTTGACAAGACTGCTTATCTTTACGGCCATTTTTTTACCAGAGTCATGGAAAAACAATCCATTTTATCCGTTTTATCGGCGTGGTAAAATCGCAGTACAAGCAGGCCCTGCATTGTTCTGGTTACAAGCAAAAAACTGCGTAAAGAGTTAGCCCTGTAAAATGTTCAGAATGAACACCAAGATCCATCATTGATCAACTGTTTCAATTTTGACTACCAGTACCTTCAGCGACCTTACTCGTTGTGCCAAACATCGATTTCAATCAACCAGCTGAAGGGTAACCGGTCAAGTCGCCCGAAAGTCATCTCGCCCGGAACCAGAGTTATGTCGCCCGCAATTTTATCGAGTGTATAAACTTGAAGAAAAGGAAGGAATAAACTCGTAAAATGTTCACTCGCTAACCTATGCAAATATGAAGTTAAACAAAGACCCCAACATCGCTGTTCATTCACTGTTCATTTCAGTGTTGTTCGTTGTTCGTTGTTATGAACTAAGCCGCTCATTCTACAGTAAAGACTAAGGTGCTCATTCTACAGTAAAGATTCTTGTAATTATTATTCTTGTAATTATTTCAGGTCTTCTGTTTACGATAACATACCTGGCAATAATACGTTTCCCAGCGAGAAAATTTTCGACAAAAATACTCAATTTTTCTTGAAGGACTGCGAACTCAGTGCGCATAAAACAGAGAGTAAAAGTACAAGGAAAAATTTTGCAGAAGAAAGATGTAAACGCATGCAAATCGCATATCAACAGAAAGCTTAAAGCCTGTAGAAATTTGTTTTTGAGTGGGAAAAACTCCCCTAGTACCCATTCCTCCGCAAATTGCCAAATTCTGACCTGGACTCTTGAGCGAAAATGGCTGCCAAATGACCGCGCTATAGAACTGCTAATTAGGGACTGGAAACTGGGGACACTTAACTTGGCCAAAATTGGCACCAAAATTTCCAAGCGTGTAAATACTCATTTAGCTATGGTACGAGAACTAAATAGATAAATAGCTATGTTACACTGTTATTAAGTTCTAGTGAGCTCACTAATATAGACAGGAACATAGACTGATGTTAATTTAAAAATTTTTAGTCTGCTCAGAAGGTCTGTCATTCTCGTCAGGGGCACAGTGAACAGACCTGGAAAGAGAGTCAGCGCCGAAAAGTGAAAACACCGACTCGGTCCGGAGAAAACTTCATCTAGAAACCCGACAAATCGCGCGTTGATAAAGCAGAAAAAAATAAACAGTTAACGGTGGATGAAACCTTGTTTTTTTACTCTCTTTCCGCACGTTTCAAACCGTGGTACCACAGCTGGCCCTACGTGCCTGAGTCGACTACCATCAATCCATGTTTAAAAATAGTTATTTTTTACCGTACAAGTCCTGAACTTCGGTGTGGTTATTGATCTGTTGTGTACTTATTGAACTGCTGTGTGGTTATTGAACTAACAAAAAGAAAAACTGAGCTGTTAAATCCATATACTGGGCTATTCTGGTATATGGCAACCATGTCTTTCCCTTAAACTGCCCGCTGTGCGCCAGATCTGTCAGCTTTGTTTACTGTAAAAGGTCATTGCACTTGTGCGACAGGCATCCTTTTGGTTGCTTGTAAAATCAGATAGGGATGTTTATGGGCGGGTATCATGGTTGTAAAACCCCGTCATATCTCATTATCATTTTCATTTAAATGCTTGCTTGTTTGCTTATATGTCACCTTCATCACATTTATTTATTTATTTATTTTTATTTTTTTGACTTAGCCCATAATGGAAATGATTAACTAAAGCAGTGCTGTACAAATTTTTAAATACATAATAGTTTAAGTAATTTAAGTCTATATCTACATTGGAATACGAAAACCGAACTGGTGAGAAAGAGGCCTCACTTGCACACCAGGATTACTGTGACGTAACTCCTTCAAGTTGCGCGCGAAAGTTGACGGCGGTTGCCGGTTAACATTTGAAGAAATTGCGCATGATATGGAATGACGTAAGCCATCGAGTGAAGAAAACATAGTACGGTCATCCTACTGGTTGTTTTTATTCGAGCTACAGTGAGGTAGACGCATTTGAAACTTTATTTCTAATTCGTTTTAGAAAGAAAACTGTTGGCACCTTTCTGGGCATCGCCTACAATTGTTGTGATCTCTTATATTTGCACAGACATTGCCGTATCGAAAGCAGATTTTTAAAATATGGTCAGGAAACGAGCAACGGCCTTTCAAGTTTGAGGCAACCAAGAAAGTTAGAAGTTCAGGACTTGTACGGTAAAAAATAACTATTTTTAAACATGGATTGATGGTAGTCGACTCAGGCACGTAGGGCCAGCTGTGGTACCACGGTTTGAAACGTGCGGAAAGAGAGTAAAAAAACAAGGTTTCATCCACCGTTAACTGTTTATTTTTTTCTGCTTTATCAACGCGCGATTTGTCGGGTTTCTAGATGAAGTTTTCTCCGGACCGAGTCGGTGTTTTCACTTTTCGGCGCTGACTCTCTTTCCAGGTCTGTTCACTGTGCCCCTGACGAGAATGACAGACCTTCTGAGCAGACTAAAAATTTTTAAATTAACATCAGTCTATGTTCCTGTCTATATTAGTGAGCTCACTAGAACTTAATAACAGTGTAACATAGCTTTCTATCTATTTAGTTCTCGTACCATAGCTTAATGAGTATTTACCACTTACTTAATGCTATACATTCTTATTAAAAATAACTAACGTATTTGTGGCTATTTTTCCCGCAGCTACATGTAGTTTACGCTCAATGAACTAATGTGTGGTCATTGAACTATACTGGTGTGGTTATTGATCGTTGTGTACTTATTGAACTGCTGTGTGGTTATTGAACTAACAAAAAGAAAAACTGAACATTATCATTTTCATTTTAATACTTACTTGTTGGTTATATGTCACCTTCATCACATTTATTTATATTTTTATTTTTTAATGTGTGGTCATTGAACTACTGGTGTGGTTATTGATCTGTTGTGTACTTATTGAACTGCTGTGTGGTTATTGAACTAACAAAAAGAAAAACAAGGGCCTCAATAGTACTGTTTACCTGAGACGTGATGAGAAAAAGTATGTTTAAAAGGCTGGTTTATACGCCACCAGATTCGTCGCCAAGATTTACTAGTAAACTAAACTTGTCGAACACAAAAAATCCGGCCTGATTTTTTATTTTGGCCTCTCTTTTAGACAGAGGAATGCAACATGTAAATTGGCTGCCACCAAGGACTATCGTGGCGCGTGTGTTTCTTAAAATTATATTTCGGGGTTGTCCAATTATCCATAGTCTCTCAAACGGAGCAATGTTGGAGAGAGTGGTTAATGCCACATTATGATGCAACAGCTAATGCATATACAATACACGAATAGGTAGGTCTATTTGTTTTCCAGGTCTAATCTACTGTGATCGAACACGATTGCTATTTTTGGGTGTACAAATAAGACTATTTAATAACTCGATGTAAAAGCTGTTTCACTCTTAGACTGTCAAATTATTTTTCTCTAAAATCACTTTGCCTCAAAAGTCAAATGAATGTGCCCTGATCTGTGGATTACAAGTTTATTGTTTGATTTAAATTATGAATTTATTAACGGGAGCTTCGCTTTTAGCCCTGGCTAAATCTATATATTAGGATTAGTTTATTGCGAAATCCCGATTATTTTATTTGATTCAAGGATCAGAAAAAGTGAACTGGGAAATATCTCAAAGGTGAGAAACTTGAAACAGTGCTCCATGTTTTTGTTGGGTTAGTTTATTGCGAAATTATTTATATCAGTTGTGTTCAAGAATGTCACACTCGAAGCCAAAGCAGCCGTTCGACACATTAGTTAGCGGACATTTATATTGTCACTAACAAATAAATAATTAAAGAAGGTTTTGTTGTTTAACACGCGTTCTATTACATTTGCATTGTTGGTTGAACTCATTGCCTAATTTCATGCCGCGCGGGAGCCTGGCACTACCGGATTTTCCCGGACTTTTTAAATTCCGGATTGAAAATGGCTTCCAAAATAGAAGGTAAAACAAAGGTCATTGCGTATAGTTGAAACGATATTAAGAGCCAGATTACTCCAGAAAGTTAAGAGCGAATGCACAGAAAAATCGAGCAAAATCGGCAAATCGTGGCCACAGCTCAAAAACTAACTTACCCTCATTTTCAGTCTTTAAAAAGGTTTTAATGAGTTTATAACACTGCTGACGTTTAAATTTCAAAATGCGGCCGACTTTGGGAATTATTTGAGATTTTCGATTTCAACGGTCAGCGGGCCTAAAATTAGCCGCCGAACTCGGGAAAATAGCCCAGTGACAGAATTGAGCTGACTTTCATAACGAGGGAATATATTGGCAATCTTCCACTTAAATCTCTAAAAGCAGATATCTAACAATTTCTGAACGGCACATTTTTTAGATTTAGAGTATAAAATATCGACGAACCAGCAGAATTTTGAAACGTAATTTGCATAATACTTATACCTGGTTTTTTGAAAACCAGGCTACTAAAAAATGTCAGTCTCTCGCACTGATTGTTAATTTGATGGCCCTTGTTACTTGAAAAGTAAAATCTCACCTCAAAAAGAAATTATTGAATACATGAGCTTCCATTTGATAGAATCGTCTGTCTTTAAGGTAACAAAAGTGAAGTTTTCCTCATTAATCTGGAAAATAAGGCATTTTAAGAAGCAAGTTTTAGTGTCCGTGTCACCGATTGCAAAGCCAATTCCCCAGTTCACCCCATTTTTAATTGAAGCTGGTCTCCCAAAAACAATCTAAGCGAACACTGCTCAACAAAACCAAGTCCTAAAACCAGCAGTTCAACTGCTTGCTGACTAGGAACATTATCAACAGAGTGGGTCATTGCTTGCATGCAAACAGCACAAACAAACTGCATAAGAGTGCAAAAACACATCAAACTTTACAACAACCCCACTCCCCTGGAATTTAACCAGGCTACCCCAAATGCATACCAGACGATAGCCCCGTATATGTGCAACAACATGGCACCCAGAGACACAACCCCCCCTTTATTTGAGGGAGACATTGAGCTTTGAGAGACAGGGGTAAGCCCAGATACAAAAACTCAGCAAATCTGCGCTCTAGCACAAAGCCTAGTCTTTACAACAACTCCACCCCCCTGGAATTTAACCAGGCTACCCCAAATGCATACCACATGATAACCCTGTGTCTGTGCAACAACATGACACCCAGCCAGTACAACCCCCTCTTTATTTGAGAGAGACATTGAGCTTTGAAAGACAGGGGTAAGCCCAGGTACAAAAACTCAGCAAATCTGCACTCTAGCACAAAGCATAGTCTTTACAACAACTCCACCCCCCTGGAATTTAACCAGGCTACCCCAAATGCATACCACATGATAGCCCTGTGTCTGTGCAACAACATGACACCCAGCCAGACACAACCCCCTCTTTATTTGAGGGAGACATTGAACTTTGAAAGACAAGGGTAAGTCCAGGTACAAAAACTCAGCAAATTTGCACTCTAGCATAAAGCATAGTCTTTACAACAACCCCACCCCCCGGAATTTAACCAGGCGACCCCAAATGCATACCACATGATAGCCCAATGACTGTTCAACAACATGACTTTTAGTTTGACGGAAGCCCCCCTCAATCTGTTGTTGGGGGCAACGGCCCGTCCCTACGGGCCAGGCTGTTGCCCCCTCGTGCAAGTTTTGTGGAATTTGCACTGATTTCTGTCAATTCCAGGAAGTTATTTGGAGCCCATGGTTAACAGGTGAGGGTGGTTAGTCCTGAAGAGCGAGATTGTTATTTTTACACTAAAAGTATCAGGGCTTTAAGCAAATTAAGTTTTGAAAGATTGCCTCCAATGTGCTGGACTTGACTTAAGATTTCAGGCAACCCGGTTTTCAAAACTCCAGGTAGACTTATAAATACAACAATTTACCGCTAAAACCAAAATCGAATTTTCTAGATGGGGGAATTCTCCAACTCACCCCAAATCACGCTTACTACCCAATGAGATATAGTACTTCAACATTATCTAAAAGTTAGTCTGGTGTTCTTGCGAACGCTTGTAAAATAGATTGATCATTTTTAGGTTATTTTGCCCCAAACAACCGCTAATTGACCCTAGGGTCAATTGACACGTGCACGTCACCTTAGTTTTATGCATCGATCTGAGCTCGTTAAAAGTGAGAAACTAACAAGATTCTTTTACTATGTACCTGCTTTAATGAAATACACGCAGTCTTCAAAAGGAGAGGCCGTTCAATGGCTAATTTCTGTTCTTGAGATCTTGTAGATTGCAGCATGGCGTCTGCGAGTGGACCTGAGTCTAGGTCTGTTTCCCGGGGTCTGTTTTCCCGTGACTGCGAAATCAGAATAACATCAAGAAATAATTCTCCCTCGAATCTTCGTGAGTGAATCAGCTTTGCAGTGCCTTACCTGAGATAAAAAGTGGGCCGAATAGCAAAACATTTCTAGCGCAATTTGGGTCCTTTGTGGAACGCAGTGTATTGCTGAGCGAAAGGTGAGTAAACAAACGTGGGAAAGTACGTTACCTTTGATTGCGTGACCAGACAGTAAACGATAGTCTCCAGGGAAAAATAGGATTCGCAAAAAATCTTGCTGATGTATATTTAACAGTTTGTTACTGTAAATTTACACCTGGTTTGTCCAGAACTTTAAACAATGCATATCTGTCCAAGAGTATATAAAATGTTTCGAAAGATCCACCCCTAAATAACTGTGGGCTGCTCTTTTTTCCCATCACCGATGTACACTTCCTTCACATTGTCTTTTGCATGAGGCTTGTACGCCTTTTTAACTGTTATCGACACTTAAAACTGGCCATTTAAGGCCTGGTTTAAGAACTTGACTGACTTAAAAAACCGTCGCGAACATGGGCTATTATTGTTGGACTTTGGAAGCTTTAAGCCCAAAATGATGGTGCAATCTCGAGAAATTTGCCCGGGTCTAATTATAAGACAGGGAACGGGTACTAAGAAAGGGACGGTCTCATTTAGCAACCCGTGGACAATCTGGGTATGCTTGCCTTCTGTCGCAGGGGCAACCTTTAAGGCCAGGTATGCCGCCCCCACCGGAGAGGATTGCATGGCATCCACGATCTCAGTCGCTTTTTCCACATCATGACCTTCAATTATCATGAATTATAATGCGGGCCTTGATCGTTGCCACCTTACCGGAAGTCTTATCTTCGCACTGTTAGACCATAAGAATCTCTATTATTATTCCATAAATGCACCACTGACTTTTCCTTGCTCAGCTTCCGGTAAAACGATACTCCGAAGCAAAAATAGCTTTACAACGACTCTATCCAGGCCAGAACTCCTGATATCAACAAATATACACCCCCCCCCCCCCCCTAAAGAGAGCAAACGTTCCCCGAACTATTCACTTGACCCACCCCATCCCTTCGTTAAGAAAAACTACGCACTACGCACTCAGTTCACTGGACAAAACGCACTCCTGAAAATACCAAACTATAGCCGTTCATCCTACAAGCAATCTCAGTTTCAGCGTGGTCACGTTTCCAGTTGCTGTAAGATTAATTCGACACCTACAACAGACACTGTAAATTAAATAGCAGCCACAACGCCCTTCTTTGAAACCGTCAGGACGAGAAAGTTTATAAAAGACTTAACAGGTGTGTTAACTCTACCAGTTTCTTGCAAAATATGCTGTGACATCCGTTTGCTCATTCCCCTTTCTGCCTTAGGCCGCTGATTAGGTTTGGTTCTGTGCTTTGAAATAACTTTAGGAACGAAACATGATACGTGAGGGGCGTGTCCGGCAAAGGGCAAGTGACTCTCGGTGGTGAAGACATATACTGAGCTTGTCAGTATTTCGTAGCCTGTACCACGTCGCGAAAATAGAACAAGCCAAAGAAAAAATAAGACGCCTTTCTTTCCCCAGCCCCCGCAGGTTTTTCGCTTTACTTTTTACTGCACAACTGATTCTACCTGTTCGTGCCGGAGCGAACATGGACGCCCTTGGGGTTAAGTTTCCTCTTCATTTTCGGCACCTGACTAAACGCAAGTGCTGACTTGTGCGCCTATGCTTCGTTTGCACTGAAGTAGCAGTATATGACCACGACAGACTTGCTGCTATCCTTGGTTTGAAACCGCAATGGGCAAGAACAATTTCTTGAAAAGAGCAAACTATTTCCTCCTTAGCAGACATGGAGAACAACTACTAGGACTTAAGCAATGCCATTGCTTAAGTCCTACTAGACTTGAAAAGAGAAAGCATGATGCTTTCTCTTTTTAATGATTTACGGCTAAACAGTACAATTTCATGTAGCTTTTACGCAAAATTAAATACTTAGTTGTTTGCAGAATTGCACTTAACAACAAATTACAGAAATTTAACTAAGTTTAGATCTCTTAAATAAGAATTGAACGGAAAAAACTTTTGGGGTAAAAAAGTCAAAAAATAATGTTTGCTGGAAAATCACTTAATGGACATACAATAGCAGAGATATCATGCCTGTAATTTTCTGTTCAATGCAACTTATGACAAGTCTGACTAATCCACTGGTAACCCATGCCTTAAAATCGCCTTGAACCTTAAAATATAATCCATTTGCCTTTCAGGCGTAGTGCAAATATATCTTCTGAACACTCCAGGGTTGGGGGTAAAATCAGAAGAACAGAACATTCAGTTACTGTACCATTTTTAAAAGTGGGACAGTATGTTTGCTAATCATCTTAGTTAACCGCTTTTAAAATAGGACAAAAGAACACCTGGTCATACAGGAAAATGAATTGACTGTATCCCGAAAGCTTTGGTTTCCCGTGCACTTATTTTTCGCAGGCGACAATCGATAATTGCATGGTAACGCAATCGGAGGTGAGTAACTAATTAAAAGTCATTGATACCATCGCCGCTTAGCAAATACACTACGTGCTGCAAAGGATCCAAATTGCGCTAGATTGTTTTCCTATTCGGCCCACTTTTTATCTCAGGTAAGGCACTGCAAAGCTGATTCATTTACGAAGGTTCGAGCGATAATTATTTCATGATGTTATTCTGATTTCGCAGTCACTGGGAAACAGACCCCGGGAAACAGACCTAGACTCAGGTCCACTCGCAGACGCCATGCTGCCATCTACAAGATCTCAAGAACAGAAATTACCCATTGAAGATTGCGTGTATTTCATTAAAACAGGCATATATTAAAAGAATCTTGTTAGTTTCTCCCTTTTAACGAGCTCAAATCGATGCATAAAACTAAGGTGACATGCACGTGTCAATTGACCCTAGGGTCAATTAGCGGTTGTTTGGGGCAAAATAACATCTATTTTACAAGCGTTCGCAAGAACACCAGACTAACTTTCAGATAATGTTGAAGTACTATATCTCATTGGGTAGTAAGCGGGATTTGGCGTTATTTGGAGAATTCCCCCATATAGAAAATTCGATTTGGTTTTAGCGGTAAATTGTTGTATTTATAAGCATTATGCAAATTACGTTTCAAAATCGTGGTCGTTCGTCGATATTTTATTCTCTAAATCTAAAAAAATGTGCTGTTTAGTAGGGGCACTCAACGACAATTTTCGGAAAATATCTGTTCGGAAGACGATTTGAGATCTAGAATTTTCGGAACATTTGTTGTAAAATTTCTTGCTTGCCTGCCTCTCCTAGGATTTTCGAACATCTAAAAAATTGTATAATTGCCAATTTTTAACCGATTTTTACCCTTAAAAGGTGACCTAGAATTTTCGGGAGCCTTTTTTCTGGCTGAAAGTTTCGAAAAGATAAGTTTTGATCCCTATAATTTTCGGATCACTAGACTTTCAGCTAGGAAATCCGAACAGATGAAAAATTTTTAGGGGATGAAAATATGTCCATATCTACTGTTTAAATACTAAAATACGTTTAACAATGCTATGTTTAAGAGGTTTTGAACTATATTCTCGTTGGGTGCCCCTGGTTTAGAAATTGTTAATGTCTGTTTTATGAGATTTAAGTGGAAGATTGCCAATATATTCGCTCGTTTATGAAAGTCAGCTCATTTCTGTCACTAGGCTAAATTGTCGTGTTCGGCGGCTAATTTTAGGCCCGCAGACCGTTGAAATCGAAAATCTCAAATAATTCCCAAATTCGGCCGCATTTTGAAATTTAAACCTCAGAAGTGTTATAAATTTATTAAAACCTTATTACAGACTTAAAATGAGGGTAGGTTAGGTTTTGAACTGTGGCCACGGTTTGCTCGATTTTTCTGTGCATTCGCTCTTAATATTCTAAAGCTAAGAACAGTTGTTTTACTGTTATAAAGAACCTCGCTTAAAAATTTCGAGAAAAGACAGATCTAATCGGAAACTTTCGCTACTTGGAAGTATTGGAAGGATTCCCGAATTGTTCGACAAAAAATTTGAACAAAGAACCTTCGAGTTTAGCTCTTTTTACGGCGCTGGATCCGACCGAATATTGGGGAACTCGGATAAGGGAGTGGGTGTACCTGTTTTTACAAACTGTAAAATAAAAACTACCAAATAGCGAAACACGCCAGAGTGACCCGAGTGAAAGGGCAACACTGTATATTAGGTCGGTAAGGCTTACATTAGATTTTCTACCCGTCACTGTGTACGGTATCAGTAGAAATCCTAAAGTTCAGACCGGAAACAATTCTCACTGAACATGGATAAAAGCAAGTATACTTCAGTCTTACTTGAGAGGCATTTCTCGTCCGGTAACACCGCAGTTCCTGTAATTTGGGCAATCAGCTTGTATTAACAGTCAAGAATGTCACGTACATCTACCTTTTGGCTAGCATGCACTGAGTATAGACTAGTCCCTTATCTCCCTTCATGTGAACAACACTAGGTTTAACATATATAACGCCACAAAGTTCACTACACTCAGTACCTTTCACGGACATTACTCTTTTCCGCGACGGGAATAATCCAGGTAAGCCCTTCTGTACTGCCCTTTTAAGTTTTGCTCCAGCATACTTAGGCTACGATCGGTACGTGCGCAATGACATCTGTGTTCTTTCCTGCAATGATCCTCTACTTTTCACATGCGCGTAGAATTAAACACAGGATCCTTTGCTGTAGAAAATTTATAATCATGTTTGATTCGAGCGACCGGTTCATCGAACAATTGCTCATGCACTTGCTGAGTGTCGGCTCCTTCAGTTTTGCTTCAGGGCATGGCAGAAATACTGCATCCTTTCCTTACTAAGTTTAGACAGATTCTCCGAGGAAATATTGATCAATATTTCTTCGAAAAATAATGCTTTCGTTCGAGTTTTTACTCCGACTATCCGCCATTTTGAAACTAGACTTTTTAGAAAGTCCGGGAAAATCCGGTAGTGCCAGGCCCCTGCGCGGTATGAAATTAGGCAATTGTCCATCCTAAGCATGACATGTATGAGGATTTTCATTAACCCAGGAAACAAAGTGTAATAATTGAGAAAACTGCATTTCAAAGGTTCATGGCAAATACATGGACAACCACATGGAGTCTTAATTCGGTTTTTAAAAGGTCGGGGGCAGATTTAGTGACAACTATGACTAGTTTAGATTTAGAGAATCGACAAACGAGCATAATTTTGAAACGTAATTTGCATAATGCTAATAAATACAACAATTTACCGCTAAAACCAAAATCGAACTTTCTATATGGGGGAATTCTCCAACTCACCCCAAATCCCGGTTACTACCCAATGAGATATAGTACTTCAACATTATCTGAAAGTTAGTCTGGTGTTCTTGCGAACGCTTGTAAAACAGATTGATTATTTTGAGGTTATTTTGCCCCAAACAACCGCTAATTGACCCAAGGGTCAATTGACACGTGCACGTGACCTTAGTTTTATGCGTCGATTTGAGCGCGTTAAAAAGGAGAAACTAACAGGATTCTTGTTATATGTACCTGTTTTAATGAATCGCATGCAATCTTCAAAAGGAGAGGCCGTTCAATGGGTAATTTCTGTTCTTGAGATCTTGTAGATGGCAGCATGGCGTCTGCGAGTGGACCTAAGTCTAGGTCTGTTTTCCCGTGACTGCGAAATCAGAATAACATCAAGAAATAATTCTCCCTCGAATCTTCGTAAATGAATCAGTTTTGCAGTGCCTTACCAGAGATGAAAAGTGGGCCGAATAGGAAAACATTCTAGCGCAATTTGGATCCTTTGTGGGACGCAGTGTATTGCTGAGCTAAAGGTGAGTAAACAAACGTGGGAAAGTACGTTACCTTTGGGTGACCAGCCAGTAAACGATAGTCTCAGCGAAAAATAGGATTCGCAAAAATCTTGCTGATGTATATTTAACAGTTTGTTACTATAAATTTACACCTGGTTTCTCTAAAACTTTAAGCAATGCATATCTGTCCAAGACTATAAGAATGTTTCGAAAGATCCACCCCTAAATAACCGTGGGCTACTCCTTTTTCCCCATCACCGATGTGCACTTCCTTTCCACTGTCTTTTGCATGAGGCTTGTATGCCTTTAAACTGTTATCGACGCCTAAAACTGGTCGTTTAAGGCCTGGTTTAAGAACTTGACTGACTTAAAAAACCGTCGCGAACATGCGCTATTATTGTTGGACTTTGGAAGCTTTAAGCCCAAAATGATGGTGCAATGTCGAGAAATTTGCCCGGGTCTAAGACAGGGAACGGGTACTAAGAAAGGGACGGTCTCATTAGCAACCCCTGGACAATCTGGGCATGCTTGCCTTCTGTCACAGGGGCAACCATTAAGGCCAGAAATGCCACCCCCACCCGCGAGGATTGCATGGCATCCATCATTTGCTTTTTCCACATCATGACCTTCAATTATCATTTATTCTAATGCGGGCTTTGATCGTTGGCACCTTCCCATGCAGAAGTCTAATCGTCGCACTGTTAGACCATGAGAATCTCTATTATTCCATAAATGCACCATTGACTTTTCCTTGTTCAGCTTCCGGTAAACCGATACCCCGAAGAAAAAATAGCTTTACAACGACTCTATCCAGGCCAGAACTCCTGATATCAACAAATATAACCCACCCCCCTAAAGAGAGCAACCTTTCCCCGAATATTTCTCTTGACGCACCCCATCCCTTCGTTAAGAAAAAGTACGAACTCAGTTCACTGGACAAAACGCCCTTGTGAATATACCAAAGCTATAGCCGTTCATCCGACAAACAATCTCAGTTTCAACAGGTGTGGCGACGTTTCCAGTTGCTGTAAGATTAATTCGACACCTGCAACAGACACTGTAAATTAAATAGCAGCCACAACGCCCTTCTTTGAAACCGTCAGGATGAGACATTTATAAAAGACTTAACAGGTGTGCGCGGCGGTTTCCTTTTCTTCCTTCCCTCCCATTCTAGCACTCAAATTCTGACCCTGATATTCTAGTAGTAATCAACCGTTCCTGAGCCGATAAGCACAAGGATACCGGTTTCTTGCAAAATATGCTGTGACATCCGTTTGCTCATCCCCCTCTCTGCCTTCGGCCGCTGATTAGGTTTGGTGCTGTGCTTTGAAATAACTTTAGGAACGAAACATGATACGTGAGGGGCGTGTCCGGCCAAGGGCAAGTGACTCTCGGTGGTGAAGACATATACTGAGCTTGTCAGTATTTCGTGAGCTGTACCACGTCGCGAAAATAGAACAATCCAAAGAAAAATAAGACGCCTTTCTTTTCCCAGCCCCGCAGGTTTTTCGCATTACTTTTTACTGCACAACTGCTTTACTATCTTGGATTGTACCTTTTGGAGCCGGAGCGAACATGGACGCCCTTGGGGTTAAGTTTCCTCTTCATTTTCGGCACCTGACTAAACGCAAGCGCTGACTTGTGCGCCTAAGCTTCGTTTGCACTGAAGTAGCAGTATATGACCACGACAGACTTGCTGCTATCCTTGGATTGAAACCGCAGTGGGCAAGAACAATTTCTTGAAAAAAGCAAACTGTTTCCTCTTTAGCAGACATGGAGAACAACTAGTAGGACTTAAGCAATGCCATTGCTTAAGTCCTACTAGACTTAAAGAGAGAAAGCATGATGATTAACGGCTAAACAATACAATTTCATGTAACTTTTACACAAAATTAAAAACTTAGTTGTTTGCAGAACTGTATTTAACAACAAATTATAGAAATTTAACTAAGTTTGGATCTCACAGATAAGAATTGAACGGAAAAAACTTTTGGGGTTAAAAAGTCGATGGTTTACTGGAAAATCACTTACTGGACATACAATAGCAGAGATACCATGCCTGCAATTTTCTGTGCAATGCACCTTATGACAAGTCTGACTAATCCATTGGTAGCCCATGCCTTAAAAACCGCCTTGAACCTTAAAATTTAATTCATTTGCCTTTCATGCGTAGTGCAAATATATCTTTTGAACACTCCAGGGTTGGGGTAAAATCAGAAGAACAGAACATTCAGTTACTGTACCACTTTTAAAAGTGGGACAGTATGTTTGCTAACCATCTTAGTTAACCACTTTTAAAATATGACAAAAGGACAGCTGGTCATACAGGAAATAATAAATTTACTGTATCCCGAGAGCTTTGGTTTCTCGTGCACTTATTTTTCGCAGGAGATAATCGATAATTGGCTGGTCACGCAATCGGAGGTGAGTAACTATACAGAATTAAATTCTGTATGCAAAAATAGCAAATCAGGGTCGGGAAGTAGTATTTCCTGTCCTAAACAGTGTAGAGAAATGAACAATTTTGGTCTTAAATAGGGTCGGGGTTTGCGGGCCTTGGGGGCACACCTCTACCCAAACTTCCCTTGAGTGCCCCCCCCCCCCCCCCGTCATCTGCTTACTTTACAGTATTCTATTTTCCGTTTCCTTCACCAAGTCGACGATGACGTGTATCTAATCCAGTTTCAGGAAAAACGGAGAAATATTATTCTGTTAGATTTCATTCTGCGTTAAATTTTGGCGGCAAGAAAGGACTTTGTTCACGACAATCCAATGTATAAATGTAAACTAGCCGAGGAGAAATTTTATTTTGTTCCGAACTCAGGGCGCGGATGAAATACTGACCGATTTCCTAAACAAGCGCCGAAAAAGCAAGGTTCTAGTGGAGTCCGGGGGCTTCCTCCCTCTGAAATTTTTTTTGAATTTCAACTACCAAAAGTCTTCTGAGTCATTCAGACAGGATGTTTACTGTCTGCCAAAACCAATTGACAGATTTCAACTCGGAAATTTTTCTGTTTAAAATAGTTATATATTTATTATGAAAAATCTGACCGATTTCCCTAAAACGGTGGTAACCGGTGTGGATCAGCGCTCATCATCTTATATATAAACAAAGGAAAATGAAATTTAAACTACGGATAAAATTGAACTACAGTTTGCGTTGTACACAATGATAAGTTTGGGGAGTAATAATATAGATTTAGCCAAGCCTAACTAAAGCGAAGCCTTTTTTATATACTTAACATTTCACCTTAAAAAATAAACTTATACTATACTTATAATATTCATATACTACACTTATACTATACTTAACTTTAGGAGTCAGCCATTAACGTATGAGGAAGGGGCTGGGTGATTTCAGAAAAAAAATATATATAACTCATTAAAAATTCGTGAAGAAAACACAAAAGAAATTAATGTTTAACTAGTGTCTTTATATCTGATAAAGACACGGCTAAACTTTACGTCCAATTTTTTAGACCAAAATAACTCCAAATCTATTTATTAGTGCAAGAATGAGTTGATCTTTATCAAGAGATTTTGAAGCCGTTCAAAAAACTTGCAGTAGCGTATTATCAGGTTTAAAAACACACTTCTGCTAGTTTTTTCAACTGTAAAAGTATCATGTTTAAACTCTTCACTGGTATGTACGGACATGCAACAAAATTGCTTTAAATCAAACATATACCACAACTCTAAACAACGGACCACTGACTAGAAAAGAAGTGGCTTTATTCCATTGAAATCCATGGTCAAATCTTTTCTGTACTCAAGCTTAAGGGAAACGTACAGAGTTCCTGGTCTAAACTTAGGTCACAAGTCCTCCAGACAGTCAGACAATGGATAACGATATTCCATTTTTTTTTCTTTTTCTTTTTCTTTTTTTTTTTTGAGACGCTAAAAACTGATAAAGAAAAAGCAAAACAAAAATTCTTCGGCGTCTTGAATTCATTCCATGCCAAACGTTGCACGACAATTTTGATTAATAAAAAGTCTGTTATAATCTACTTTTCTCACCATCGAGAATAAATTAGAACTGAATATTACAACAGTGTCTCCTTGAATTCTAAGAAATTTCAAAACATTGGGATTCCGGATTCCTACAGCTGTATTCCGGATTCCAAGGCCCAGGATTCCGGATTCCACAAGCAAAAATTTCTAGGATTGCGGAATCTGGATTCCCTCACATGGGGAGAAGGATTAAAAACTCCAACGGGCTGGAAGCAAACAGTTCGCTATTTACAAACGTCGCTAAGGATATGAATTCGGGACGACCCATAACAAATCCACATACGGGGTCTGAGCGAAACTCGAACCCGGGACGGCTGGAAACGAGTCCGACGCACAAACCACTAGGTCACGCTGCCTCCTTAAAACAATCCCCTACTCTCACGTAAGATGAAAACCTCGTCCCCAGGGAACGGATGGGAGAGGATCCTGGGGACGAGGTTGGTAAGATCGACGATTTAAAGATCGCCCATCTTGGTTTCCACTGCGCCGAGGGAGGAGGGCTTTGAGGTGTACATCGTCGACGCAAAATCACACTGTGGCCATCTATCCCGATACGATAGAACCCTTAGTACGCTTGCCCTAACCTGAGTTCAACTTAGTGTTTTCTCTCTCCGTAGCTTCTTTGTGTCACCCTGTGGGCACATGCTTTGAGAGGAGAGCCCAGTTAGTGCCACCTAAAGTTTCTCATCAAGTTTCTTTTTCACGACGTCAGTTTTTTCTGGCACGACTTTTTTTTCACCACGACTTTTTGTTTTCGCCTCGACTATTGTTTTTTACGACTTTTTTTTCGCCACGACTTTCTGTTTTCGGTACGACTTTTTTTTCGGCACGACCAGGAGAGGTCGCCGCTGACCAATATTATTGTAGTGGCATGGAGCACATGGTCATCGTAATTCACTACTGCAACCAATATCAAAATACAGAAATCATAACTTAAAGATACCACCGACTTTATAAATTTTATTGAAAACAAAAAGGTGAAAAAACAGACATTTCTTGTTTCGATGGACGTCACAAGTCTTTACACAAAAATATACCACAGAACGAGGGCATTGGAATTGTCTGTAAAGCATATGAAACTTCTACGAAGACAACCCTTCTATTCCTACACATTACCTGCGGGAAATGCTTAAACTACTCCTCAAAGAAAATTCTTTCCAGTTCAATGGAAAACACTAGCTACAAACCCATGGTACTGTAATGGGCACAAAGATAGCAGTTTCTTTTGCCAATATTTTTATGGCACATATTGAAACAACAATTCTAAGCAGAACCGTTTTTAAACCTACAGTTTGGAAACGCTACATCGACGATATCTTTTCCCTATGGGACATAAGTAAACCAGACATCGAAGCCTTCATCGAACAAGCAAACTTACACCACCCAACTATCAAATTCACGGCCGAAATATCTGACACTGAGACTGTGTTTTTAGACACGGTTGTATACAAAAGCACAAGATTCAAGGAAAATCTATCCTTGATGTAAAGACACATTTTAAAAACACGGAAACCTTCCAGTACACACATTTTACCTCTTGTCACCCGCCGAGTGTTAAAAAAGGATTTGTCAAAGGACAAGCCTTGAGAATCCTACGAACAAACTCCTCAAAAACTACGTTTGAGGATAATATTTCAAATTTCAGAAAACGTTTGATTGACAGAGGCTACCCACAAACTATGATAGAAAACCTTCTATCACATATAAAGTTCACAGAGAGGGAGTCTGTACTCCTGAAACAAAACAACGAGAAGCAAAAGAATATTGCCTTTCGTGACACAGTACCAGCCCTCAGTGTCTACTTTAAAAGAAGTTTTAACGAAAAAATGGAATCTCATACAAAACCAACCGTTACTTCGCCAAATTTTTAAAGAACCACTCATCATTTCCTACAAGAAAGGAAAATCCCTAAAGGACATGGTCGTTAGAGCTAAAATATAAAGGGTTAACACAAGGTTTCACGCCGGTATAGATGTGCGGCCTGTCACCCTTTGCATTTTCTCAAAAAAAAAAAGTCGTGTCGAAAACAAAAAGTCGTGCCGAAAAAAAAGTCGCGCCGAAAAAAAAAAATTGTGTAGGAAAAAAGTCGTGCTGAAAAAGAGGAGTCGTGCCAATAAAACAGTCGTGCCGAAAAAAAAGAGTCGTGCCAGAGAAAACTAACATTGTGAAAAAGAAACTTGATGATAAAAATTATGTGGCACTAACTGGGCTCCGTAATAAGTGCCCCCTTGGTAAATTTAAAACCAAGATGACCACCCATTATGTAAGCGCTTGGTTTCGACGGTTTTACGGGAAAATAGGACACTGTTAACAGTCCAAACGCCAAGCGGCGCTTTCGTTTACGGTTTCCCTAATCACGAGAACGGTGGAAATGGTAAAAAAAAACGGACTTCTACGCTATTCACAATGACGACTGGTAAACGAATATCATAAATGACGTGATACAAGAGTAAAGATAATGCTCGTACGTGATCTAAAATCAGTTGACCCGAAGTCACTGCATAAAGCCCAAACGCGTTCCCATGGGCCGCGATACTCTAGCCCACTAAACGCCCTCTGGGAGGGAACGAGATTTCACGCAGCCGTCAATCATGTAAAAGTTATCCAATCAAAAGTCAAGACGTTGTCACTGTCGTCATTATAAGTATATTCCATGTTTAATTTTCCCCTTTATTTCTGCTCTACCGCATGCCAGAACGATTCGTTCCCTATAATCTGTTTCATATAATGCTAGTGTTGATCTTCTTAGCTGCACTGTTCTCAGTGCAGCATTCTTCAGCTGAGACCAAGGTAAGAAACTTCTAACTCTATATTTCACAACCTGCATAAATGTATATGCTACCACAACATTATAGCATGGAATTCCTTTATGGTCTACTGTGCATAATCCTCGAAGGATAGCTCTTCAGAACTGAAGGCCCTTATCTACACGTAGTTAAGTTATCAACTCTCGCGAAAATTATCAAGATATTACGTAAAACAATGAAACTATCATAGTTGCTATTAGTTGCAGACTTGATGGGTTTAGTTTTAGGTACGAAAATTACCTTTCTTCGTCGCACTTTTCAGTATACACACCCGACCCAACAATGAGTTAGAAACATGTTACATTAAACGGTAAATATTTCTGTTGTTCACTATAATATTTCTCACAAAATCGCGAAATTTAAAACTCCCGAAACAGCCTTTCAATTTTCGTTTATAAAGTTAGTGGGGACTGAGAAATACCCGTTTCTCTTACAATCGAAGGCCAAGACCTTCACATGATCACACTGAAATAGCCCACGCAACACGTAAAATATATCCAATTACCCTGACACACGCTTACACCTTAACTGAATCTTAAGGGGGGGGGGGGGGGAGGGGGTACTTCCAGAAAAATTTAGTGCGGGTGTGCGGCACGCTTTCTGAAACCCTGTTATTTTCCCTACCCTATTTCAGACCTGACGCGTGACCGGAGCGCGCGACAAAATGTTACGGCACGTACACGGTTGACGTAAACATTAAAAGGGAAATGGTCTTATCGCCTAATGAGGAAGAAGTAGCTTCTTCTAAAAAACACACCCAATTCAAGACTAGCATGCACAAACCATACCCTATTTCAGACCAAAATGGTCGACATTGATACCCTTAGTTTCAGACCAAAACGGCTAAAAAAACATACCCTTTGGCGCCGCACGTATATAGCCTATATAAGGGAGTACCCCCAACATAAGGGCGCCACAAATCACAAATCATTTCTCTGTCAAGCATATTTAGTCCAGCTGAAACTTGCCGACGCAAAATTTCCGATGCGAGGAGGACAGTTTTAATACAAGTAAAGAAATTTTTAACAACAGAATTGTTCAACGCAGTTAATGAAGCCTAACACCCATAAGTCAACAACGCGTAACGCGTACATTGTAATTACAATTTCCACTAAAACTTATACTTTTTGTTCCAGGAAAAAATTCCTTACTACCAGCTGTTTACACCCATGAAGTTAGTGAATGCAGCAAGCTTTATCTACCATCAACATACCGTGACTGCCACTAAACTGACCTTCCTGAGCGCACCAGTGAATTACGCTCGCCTCATACAAGTGCCACTCATTCCAGCAGAAACGCTAAACGCCGATGCAAACCTTGTTATAAAAATGGTCATCGGGACTGACATTAATATCGGTCAGGGAGAAAGCGATCCCTCGTACGTGATTTCCGACGGTCAGTTTTTTGTTGGTGTTCATATTCGCGACAAAAACAATTACAAAAATGCGTCTCCTTGTGATCCACTTGAGGGAAGCAGCGGCAACACAATGGGTAGCGATCGTCGTTATGGCTCGCCTTTGCCGAAGCCTGCCGAGTTTTACTACCCGGGAAGGGTCGAGACCAAGCTAGGTCTGTCTGACCGGTGGGGAACCTGTTTTACTTCCCACGATGGCGGCTTCAGCAGTGAAATGATTTTCCAACACAAGCTGAATGCTCAAAAAGGCCTATTTCTGGAAATATACGCTGATGCCAGCAACGAAAAAGTGGGCATCAAGTACATTGAAGTGAGCATTGTGCGGGAAAGCTGACTGAAAGGACAAGCCTAATTCATCCTATGTTACTGAAAAGCGATTGACATGATTCCTTAGTGAAACAGAGAAATAAAAATATAAGAAAAGAAATTTGTAAAAGCCGATGCAGACCTGTGAAAGCTACCTAAACTCAGTTGTGATTCATTCTTTAAGAATAGTATGATTGGGAATACATAATAACTATGATTTGCAGTACAATTGTTGTTAGCAACTCAATGACGATTTTGGAAAAATCCACGTTCCAACTGTGGCAAAAAATTCGGCTAAAGCAGAAACGAAAATCGCATTTAGTTCACTTTCCCTCAGAATAACTTCAGTTCAAAAATAAGGGCGACTTCTTGTTTCACCCAGGTAAGGGTTGGTGTTATCAGTCCGCAATATCCCTAAATTTAAGGACAGGGCCAAGTGGTGACGCGACACTTTTTAACCAGTGAGAAGGCGCGCTTGTGTTTATCAACAAATAAATCAAAACATCGCCCCAGTGATCATTTTCAAAACAGCGGACGGAGTCGGACAGAATTAAAGATGAGCTTACAGTATTCGTCTAGGTTTCACATTTAATATTTCAAAGAAAACATTTCATGTAAGAGAATAAGAACATTAATCATTGCAAGGAATCATTGGGGTGTTCGAACTGATTCCGGACCGATCGCAGAGCTCGTGGGCTTCAATGGCGTGGCTTGCAAGATTTTTGATACAAGCAAACTGGTCCCGTGTAAAAATAGCCTTATAAAGAGAGTGTGAAAATTTGTTGAGATCGCACAAAACAAGATTAGTACTACCTATTAACTTCTACAGGTCAAGAATCAAAGAACCAGTCATCATAACCAGAATAAAAAGTAGTTCAAATTTATTGATTTTTCTTGTTTGTTTTTTTGTGTTGTTTCGTGTTGACTTCACGCATCTGGTGCTTTCTTTGGTTGCTGTAGTACCTGCAATGTTTTAATTTTATCCCAGATAATCAGTGCATGTTCAATGAGTAGCGAAATACATCATTTACAGTTGAAATTTGCCTTCTTTCTTTGATTGTTTTTTTACTGGTGGATGAACATTTTGAGAATCAAACAGCATTAAATCTTTCCAGATTTGGTGAATTTCAGAAACAAAGCGGTTAGTATCTACCTTGCGCTTGTGATCTTCAATTTCATCCCCGCAAATTCGGCAAAGTGAGGCGAGATGTTGGACTTGAATATCCATAACGCTAATAAAGTTATTTTGGCCTTGAAAAGAAAAACGGCAAAGGCTCGTACTAATGCGAAAAAAAGGTAATAACACGGCTCTGTGAGAGACCCGGGAGTGGAAAACGTGCGTGTTTTGGACCTCGGCCGATTCAAAAATTGTCTACCAAAATTCTAGGTTGTCTACCATCCCCACTTTCAACATGATAAAAGTTAACCGATGTGACAATCGAGGAAAAATATCTAGAACTTCGCAAAAAATCTGTGAATCGAAAAAATAATAGATGCTTGTTCACCTACCTTGAAAACCGACCAAAATCTCACCTATACATCGCGTTGTTTAAAAGAAGAAATAAGCCACAAAATGTGCTGAATATTTCACAAGACACTTCCAATATGGCTTCTGATACGCTGTCCACTTAAAAAAATTGTGCATGCCTCATGAAAAGTCTTAAAGATATGCCTGAGAGCCTCGAAACGATGACTGATTCTGTCCGACTCCGTCCGCTGTTTTTAAAATTTTTGATCACTGGGGCGATGTCTTGATTTGTTTGTTGATAAACATAATTGGTTGAAAAGTGCCGCGTGACCAGTTGGCCCTGTCCTTAAATTTAGGGATATTCCGGACTGGTTATCGAATATAATCAAACATGAAGGTTGTAAAAAAAATCGAGTAAAATGAGTTTTTGATTGTAAAACAAGTTCTCCTCACTGCACCAATGGAAATGTATCGAGAACAATGTGGGAAAATGCGTGCTCATATAGAGCTGAGTGGCAGAGTTATAATATGAAGAATTATGCAGACCGAGGAGGCGTATAACACCCTCCAAGATATGCCTAATTCTCTACATGTATCATTCAAAAGCCGAATTCAATAACCGTTGCAGTTATTATTCATTCAAAATATTTCCAACTTAATAAAGCGTGCTTACCTCGATCTACGTAAAGATCCCGTGTTCACATCATTGGTCTATTCCTCGGGAATCTCAGGATATGAAGGGACGTTTAGTCTAGCAGAAATTCTTTAAATAGCAATTGTTAACTATTGAGTGGTAGTTTTGCGAAAGAGTAAAATCTTCTCCAGCCCTGGTAAAAAGAGCTGACCTACCGCGCCTTCTGCTGCCCCTATTTCTGTCGACGTCACTTCAGTACAATTGACCACTCCAGAAACACCATGATAACGAACCATAATACTGTTTGTTGGTCACTCCAAAATTTTGCATAAGCATTATCTGCAGTACTAGTTTCTCTTGCGAAGTAAAATGGCTTCAAGAGAAACTGAAAACAATGCTCAAGCAAAATTTTGGAGTGACCAACAAACAGTATTATGGTATGTTATGGTGTTTTCTGGAGAGGTCAATTGGCGTGGATTGTATTAAGGCCGCCAAACATCTTCCAAACTTGGTCAACGCTAGCTGGTTTTAAACAATAAGCCAAGGGATTTATGCCAATCCGAAACAGGAATATTTTGAACGAATAAGAAGGGTTTTCATCATGGTTCCAATAAGATCAACTGACGTGATGCACCTGTGACGCCGCACTGAATGTCGAAATGTCGGTTACTGTAAAAAAAAAGCCCTATTCAAGACTACACTCGACCGTTCCACTTTTGTTAAGTAGACTTACCGATAAGCGCCAGACAGAGAATAATCTTTCACTTTATGCCGCATGTTACTGATGTCCAGTCCATCATCAGCCATGATTTTTTTGTAGTGATCTTTCATGTGGTTGTCTGGGTAAACAACAGCTTACGGTGTTTATATATCTCAACTGGTGAGATATGCTAGAATTTGCACGTCCAAAGTTGACTTCATCAATAGACTCCGTGGACTTTCATTACGACTCAGACAGCAAGGCTTTGAAACCAAGCTACTTCAGACATCATTTAATAAATTCTTCAGTCGCCATGGTCTTATCGTCGAGAAGTATGGTGCAGCCCTGCGGGAGATGAGATTAGCAATCCAGCCTTGAATTGCACCATCGTATCCTTACATTACTTATTTATTACCTAGTGTTGTATTTCAGATGTATCTCGGTACGTGTGCGCGTACAATTTTATTTTGAGCGCGCGCATTATTTCTTTATTTATTTAATTGACGTGTACATTTAGTTCGTTTATTAACGTCTTAATTTTACTTTGCGTTATTTTCCTCACTTATACATTGTCCGTGACTGTGCTCACATGGTGGGTGGCTCCTCCTAAAATGTTCTGCAATTGGTATAGGATTTAATGGAGCCGAAACCAATTGTGGAATTGCACGCATTTTAGGCATCCTACTGATGAACAGTTGCGACCCGTAGATATATATTTTTTAGCAACTAAGATAATTTGCAGTCTGTCTACTTTGAATCGTAACCAGGAAGTGGAAGAACGACGTCATGAATGGTGTACTGCCCGGATGTTAGATGCTCTTCCGTTAGCACAGTGACCGCGGTGCGACTGGGTTCGGAAATGAAGTCCACCACATCTTCCACTTGGGGATTGTCTGCAATAACGGTGTAGTTAGGATTTCTAAATAAGTTGACTTATCTCGAACAGCGCTCAAGCTGGCTTCATTGGCAAAGTTCCCGAGCGGGAAACATTAGCGGGTTTAAGCAAAGAAAATGTTAACGTCCCAGACGCTTATAATGCATTTCCAATGTTCTTGATAAGTGTTTGGAATGCGATATACCACATACAGTAAAAAAAAACTGACAAGGAAAGAGTAGTCAACCGTCTTAAAGGTAGGCACTGTTGGGACCTTGACTAAGAAAGGTCATCAACTCTGGTGCGCCCATTTTAAGGAAGCTCACCTCCGTAAAATTCGCGCAATATGTGGTAATCAGTGCACTCTGTAGTCCTTTTCACATTTTCTAAGATTAAAATATCTGTCATATCGAGATTTTATTTGCGCCCCATTCAATTGTCATTTGAAGTCAAAGCAAAGTCCTGTGGTTGAATCGCTAGTTGGGGAGAGCATCCAACGTCAAATAGAGGCAGTAAAATTTATGAAATGTGTTTTGGTAAATTTCAAAAAAAGTTCAAGTTGTAGTAACCTGAGATCAGGCTCAGTTTTTGTTTCGCTTTGTAAATAACATTCCGGCGGGCAAGGCGAAACGAAAAGAGATTTTTTAGCGGTAGCCGTTTGAGAGAATGTATGAGAACCGCTAACATTGGGCCTGATCTCAGGTTAAAGTTGTAGTCATGCAGTGACAAGACAAGCAACAAAATTGTGATGCACTTGCAAAGATGAAGTTTGACTGTTTTATTTCTCCTTCAACTCGTTTCCTAGACATCGAGGTTGACATTACGGTCGTATTTCTTGTTTCTGGTACAAACGTTACTGGGGACGTACCGATCATCAGCTATTGGCCAAAACGCCATTTGCACGATCGGGTCATTTTACTACTACTACTACCAAAATCCTTTTCGTTTTTCCTTTCATATTTAAATTTGGTAATCCCAGCGAGGTTTAAAACAACAAAGCCCTCATTTGCACAAGAAAGCAAACCACTGAAGTATTCTGGTATTAGTAGTTGTAGTAATAAAATGACGTCATCGTGCAAATGGCCTACTGTTTTTCCCTGTCCCTTGTAATAGTCCCAGAAGTCTTTGCGAAAGTAACTCGGCCCAGCCCTCTTTTCCTTTCTAAAGCGCCAACTTACCAAGGAGAACTGACATAGAACATTAAATAGGAAAACAAATCAAAGAGAAATCGAACAAAAATGGGATCATCCACGAGATAATTTGATCAAAACCTAGTTCATTAAATAATACAAAGTTTCTGAAACCCACCACTGTTAACTGTACAATCAGCTGACTTCTTTGATGCCCCTACAAGGTGTCCTTTGACAGGTTGCAATCCATAGTCCTAATACAGTGTAACAAATATGAGCCTTCTCCAGGTGTTCAGATAGTGAAGTACAGCGTCATTTGCGCCGTTTTAACAACCTGAACGTCTTGAGCTGGCTAAACAAATACAGTCTAACCTCTCCTTACGGACACCTCTCTATTAAGAACAGTTCGTTTGGTCCCAGGAATGCCAAAAATCATACCTTCCCTACCTCTATAATACGGACACCTCTGTAAAGCGGACAATTGGTTCTGTCCCTTTGGTGTCCGTATTAAAGAGGTTTGACTGTATTGGCATTAACAATTTCTTGCTCAGTAGAGATTACAAGATCGTTGGCCAAGGTGGCTATTCCATATTTGTTCCTACAACGTTTTACATAGCTGGCCCAAAATCCGTGTTTTTAGTTGAATTTCGACGACGCGTATCTTACTGATTTCACTCCAGGAGAGTAGAGTGAGCTTAATACGCAACGGCAAGAGCGTTCCACAAACGTCACACGCTTCTCGCCTTTCCTCGCAGGAGGCGTCTTTCACGCGCGCTGGCGTATGTCGCTAGCTCGATACTAATCCTTTCAGGGAAAAGGAACTACTCGTTGCCTAGTTTGAATTTTTTGGATAACATATTTTCAAATGGTGCTTGCTCTTTGCACAAATTCATGTCCACCGCACGCAGTTGAAAAATACAGAAAATAAAGAGGTCTTTTGTTTTACGTCATCTGTGTCCGCGAACACGAAGTAAAAGCAAAAATATTTTGTACTTTGGTATTAACAGAGCACGGGAAATACTAGTTTCTATACACCTGTACCTAGTAGTCTCTTCAAAACTTTTTATTGGATCAATATTTTCGAGTTCACGCTTTTAAAAAATATTTCAATCATGTGGTTAAAATCTCTAAACTGGCATTAAAACAAATTCTGACTTTTATCCGGATATGCGCATGATATGATGCAAGAACAATTATTTATGTATACATGTATGTACTATAAGAAAGCCTAACATACCCGCTATGTCACCTTTGGCTTTTTTTTATGTAGGTCGGCCTATTTGTGTTTTTTAAATAATCAGCTTAATGTCTGAATGGCTAAGCTCTTACAGTAACCGCATCTTGGATTATAAGTGAAAGCATGCACGATTTAAGCAATAGAAAACGTTTTCTGTGTTTGCATAGCCTGATATAAATACGAGAGGGGTTGGGAGAATTCGAGACAGTTATGCAAACCCGAGACGAAGTCGAGGGTTTGCATAACTGTCGAGAATTCTCCCAACGCCTCGAGTGTTTATATCAGGCTATGCAAACTCAGGAAAAAAGTTTTCTATTGCTTTTATAAAATAACTTTTCCGAGAAAAAAACGCAAAACTCTTTGTATGGCACTGATTAAAAGAGAAATTCTTACCAGTCGCAAAATCTTGTCCACGAAGTCTTGCACGCGTAATCAGTTCTTGTTTTGCAAAAAGATGCTTTGCAAAATACGGATTTTTCTCGCTTAAAACGGTCAGCTTAAGCGAAGAAAAATATACACACCTTCTTTGTAACGATTTTCCAAGTTTAAGCCGACGAAGGAATGGGTAAATAAAGTAAACGTTTTGAGTTTTGAACTCGAAAACTTTTTCAAATTTGTGCTTGCGTGATTAGCGCGCGAAAAGCCAAACAACTTGAGGCCACAACCATGTTTACATACTCTGATGCAAACACTCCTCTCGGCCAATCAGAGCGCGCGTACTATCTTAGTTATTTTATAACTTTTAGTAGTAAAACTTAAAATTACTAGAAGAATCACTGAAAATAATAATAGACAACGTCACAAATACCTTAATACGTTTAGAGGCCATGGAGTTCCACAAATAGCTCTGATAGGCATGAACATACATGAGTCTTGTGTTCCTGGAGATACTCTGCAAAGCATTGACCAGTCCTGATGGGCCATGTCTAACCAAACCCTGTAAGAGATCACTCTCTATACACTTCCCTCTGGGGATCTTTGTCAGAGTTTCTTTGGCATTCTTAGTGTCCTTCCAATGCTGACGAGCTGTTCTTAAGTCATCTGGTTCCCCATCGCGTGGATTTAGAAGGAGATCAATCGCTTCTGACCATTTGCTTAGAAGCAATGCAAGACCTGGAAGTGTTGCATTAAAAACATGTATGGTTACAGTGGTGGACCCAGGGGAGGGCCCCCCCACCCTTACTTTTGGACCAAACTGCCCCCCCCCCTTATCTAAAGGTCTGGATCCGGCACTGGGTTAGAAAGTGAAGTAAGCTCCTCCCTCAAAACAGGAGAACTATAGATAGAAATGTGATGGTGAATAATAATACTATTTTAGCCTGGTGAATAGATGAGGAAGATGTTATTCAGTCGATGACACAGGCAGTTTGGAAGAAAACATCCGAGTACGCCCAACAGGAGTCAAACCTGCAAGTAGGACCTTCTGGTTATTAGTCCCGATGCTCTACCACTGAGCCACAGAAGACTGAGCTAAGGTCACTAAACTAGGTTCATGTGACAAACATCCTACATACAGCTAGGACTAGAATATCAGTGATTTTGTTACAAATAGTTATGGTGAGTCCTGGGACTCATCTTCTAAAAAATCATAAGTCCCTGTTAAAAAAAATGAATCTGAAATTAAAATATGTAACCAAACGGTTACAGTGAAACCTGTATTAAGCGGACACCCTCGGGGAATGCTGTAGTGTCCGCTTAATACAGGGTGTCCGCCTAATATAGGTTTCGATATATAATGTAAAATGAGGTGTCAAATGCCATTCAAATGAACAGTGGAAGCGTTTATAATACTCCCAGAGACTTTGACGGTAGACGTTTGCATTAATTTCTTAATCAAAGTGAACCAATTGATCATAGTACCATAAACATGAATTACAACTCAAATTTGAAGAAATTAGATGAGTGAAACAAGCTCTATACAAACAAAACGAAATAGAAAACAATCATGTACTGTGAAACTAATCAAATAAGTTCGTCAAGTCACGTTTTTTAATGTAAACATCGAAAAATTTGTGGGTGGCAATTCGAGGCAATCTTTCGCATTTCCGGTGTCTGGCATGTTGGGTGGTGGAATTTAATTACAAGTGTCCGTTTAATACAGGTTGGCAATAATAGAAATGACCATTTCAGGTACTTTTAGGTGTCCGCGTCCGCTTAATAGAGGTGTCCGCTTAGGAAAGGTTTCATTTGAGGTAAATAAGGGAAATAAATTTTGGTACTTCGGCTACTGTCCGCTTAAGAGGGTGTCCGCTTAGTAAAGGTTTCATTTGAGGTAAATAAGGGAAATAAATTTGGGTACTTCAGCTACTGTCCGCTTAATAGAGGGTGTCCGCTTAATACAGTGTCCACTTAATACAGGTTTCACTGTAATCTGAAGACAGACTCCAAAACTCTTTATTTACAGTATACTGAAATTAGAATATAGTCCTTCTATTTCAAAGCACAACAAAGGCTAAGAGAAATATGCATCATTAAACAACAACCATAATTACAGGCCGGATATTTGTACAAATATACATTTTCAGATCAATTGATCAATCTTTACATCCTACGGGATGCATGCCATAAATTGTTTTCTGCCTTTTGGGATTTTCATGCGTCAGGGACGCAAGACGTAGAGGTAACAATATCAGTGGAATATTGCTATGACTGAGCTCTGAGTCAGTGACACAGGCTACTTGAAAGAAAAAAAATCCAAGTACCCCCTGTGACCTTCTGGTTTACTAGTCCAGATGCTGTACCAAAAAGCTACAGGAGACTCGTAAGAGCTACTTGTAAGGCCACTAAACTAGGTTCATGTAACAAACACCCTGCTTATGTTCAATGATGGGAATGTGATGGCATCCAGACTAGTAACCAAATGATGGGAATGTGATGGCATCCCGACTAGTAACCAAATGATGGGAATGTGATGGCATCCCGACTAGTAACCAGAAGGTCACAGGTTCGATTCCTAATGGAAGAACTCTGTCACTATTTCTACCAAACCGCCTGTGGCATGTGTTACTGACTGAATAACATTGTTCTCAGGAGCACTATTGTGCCACAGTCACTTGGGAACAGATTCAATGCAATGTGGCATGAGGGCACAAACAGAACCCATTTTGAGGGGATTATTTTATAAGTATTACAACTTGTTCTCTCAAGGTCATTTTATTGTTTCAAGGTCATGTGACAGTGTGCAAGTGCAGCAGGCAAAGTATCGCTGGTTTCCAAATGAAGTCATGGCAGCCATGTTGGTGGTCATGAATAAACTTAAATCCATTAACTTTTCATGCAAATTATTTGTAAAAAAATAGTTTCATTGACCACCAACATGACTATCCAGTTGCCATGTGGCTACAAGGTTACAAGCAAGGTGACAAACCAACTGAAGAATAAGAAAATATACTCATGCTTCTTCCCCAAATAATTAAGGCTTTTTAGCCTTCTTTCTCACCCAGGGTGGGGGAAGGGGGGGGGGGGGTGGTTAATGACATGATAATGTGGGTTAGGGTACAAGGCGCTTGTTGTCTCAAATAGAATTTGCATACATTACAGACATCTCACATATAGGTATCAATGAGGTTGTTCCTTGTGGCTGTGTGAAAGGAAATTTAAAAAAAGCAGAAGAAAAAAACAACAACAAAACATAGTAGTTACCTATTTTATGTGTTGGAACTGACGTGGTTCCAAACCGTTGCAGACCAAAGTAGTTGATAAAACCATTGACCTTTAATGACTCCAAACTCTCCTCAATTGTACTATGATCTCCAGTAACATTGCGAAGTGTGACAATAAACTGATTTCCTGACAGAAAACCAAGTTTTAGAGGCTCTTTACAATATCTAAAGTTCCCAACACACAAATTCCTTAGGGTGCTGTTAAGATTCTGTAACTGTTCAGCCCTGACCCTGTAGACAGAGACCCACTGAGTGGTGATAGCCCTACTATCTTTTGTTCCAGCATAACCAAACATGCCTGGTTTGATCTTCCGGAGTTTGCTCAACAGGTTGATGGCATCCATAGTGTCTTTGTTTCCCTTATTATTCCCTGTCTAGAAAAGACAAAAGAATTCTTATGATAAGTGTTGATTCTAAAACTGTAACTCAAGGAAATATTATCGTTGCTTGCTGTGACTATAGGCTGGAAAAATGTATACATGTATGTTAAATATAAAGATGAATGCCTTAATAAAATAAAGTGAACTACAGGAATTCTTTAATGTTAAGACCAAATCAAAGTACGTTATAATCACTGTATACCAGCTGGTGCTTTCAATAAAAATTGACGTAGCCAGCAACTTTGAATAGAGTAACCGACTGTATCAACAACGGGCCATTAGTCCCCTTTTTCTAGGGGGGGGGGGGGGAGGTGTCTGGGGAGTCATGTGCTACCCCAGAAAATTTTGAAATTTCAAAGCCCTACAATGCGATCTTCAGCTTTCCGGGGGCTAAACTGAGGACAAAAGACCGTGTTTTTCATTCAAGAAAATGTAGCTTTGATAATTCAACTTTTGATTTATCAGTCACAATCAATTCCTATAATGTACAAGCAATGAACAAATGATGAAAACTAAATTACATACTTTTGCACATTAACAAATTCTGCGTAAACCTTTAAAGAAACTTCTAAAAAATTGACTAAAATATAGCGTTCAAATGACTACAGCATAACGTAAAAGCAGTGGGCCTTCATGAAAAAACATCATAATAGCTCTCTAGGACTACATGTAATACCTGAGCAAAAATTGATTATTATTTTTCTCATCACCAGCAGCATGCAGTTTAAATATACTAACCAATAACAAACTGATTTTTGTTACGGTATTTCACTAAAATACTAACAAAGGAACCCTGGCTTAATTCTAAACCCTCAGTTTTTTAATGCCCCATAATTTCAATCAAAACCTTCTTCCCTTTCCTTGTCATACACTGTCCCAGATTTTTCAAACCCTCCAGAAATAGGGCTAATTTCTTTTTCCCAGAGAGGTTAAAAAAACTCAGGATTCAACGGGACTAATTTTCCCCACCATTTTCCTACCCATTTTTTGTACACGATTATGGAAGTTACACATCTGAATATAGAAAAGGTACTTCGATGAATATTATTACGAGGAGAAGGAAAATGAATGGGCATAGAAAACATAATTAGCAGAGCATGAAAAACAGTGTACAATTGAGAAAGGTCAACTTGCTGCACTTTTCAAAAAAACGCATGAACTCTGCATTTCAAAAGCTGCCTTCACAATTTCGTTTTTTGCTGCTCTCAGTCATAATTACGATCACAAGCAATGAACCTTGAAATACAGAAACACACAAAACGGATCGAAATCCACCCATCACAAATCAATTTTGAACCCATTGAAGCAAACTTCTAATTCCTAAGGGGTTCACTTAGATGATTGACAGCAGCGAAGAACACAAAAATCAGCGGGCTTTTGAACTTCAGAATTCACGTGTTTTTGGAAAGCGCAGTTAAGTGTAGAAAGGAAAGCTGGGGACATGTTAGTGAAAAGCAACCTTGTCTTCATGGCCTCTCCTAGCTCTGCCGCTCCTTGCTCACTCTGAGAGGGAAAGAGATGACCCTGGGAGGGGGACAAGATTGATCAAAAAGGCTGTTGTAGTTCAATTTTGTCGTTGGTTTAATTTTTTTTCTTTATTTCAACCTGATTAACATACATCACCATACTCCAAAATAAAGCAAAATAAAATTTTCACCAAGGATAAAATTGAACCATGACAAAGGTTATCTCACTCTTACCAACCTCACCCTCACCCCCACCCCACCCTTCTCTCTGAGGGAAAAAAAAAAAGAAAAAAAATCAGTGAGAAGGAAAGAAAAGAAAATGTATATATTATTGTATATAGATACCTAAAGCTGAGAAGTTTTCCCTGATTGCACGATGAACCAATCTCCTGTGATCTTTGTCATCATCAGGTGATAATGTCACTGCGTAGTTACTAAAACAAGGAATGACCTACAATGACCTACAATGACCTACAATGATCTACAATGACCTACAATGACCTACAATGACCTACAATGATCTACAATGATCTACAATGACCTACAATGACCTACAATGATCTACAGTGATCTACAGTGACCTACAATGAGCTACTATGACCGAACGTGTAATCCCTGTAATGAGCTAACATGAAAATTTTAGAAAAAGACAAAAAAAAAAAGATCAGGGGACGTGTGCGTAAACGTAACGCGTTTAGTCTACTGCATGACAGCCCATTTAACGATGACAGCACCTCTAATTATTACGTTTGGAGATAAATTTACAGTGTAATAATACATGTATGATGATACTGTGACTTTTGTCCAAACCATCCCTTGCAACCTTTCCCATTAGTTTTATTTCGTCTTGTCTTTTTTTCAAACAAATTGAACAAACACAGTCACCCCAACAGTCGATCCGGGGGGATCTTCAAGGGACGTAAGGGTAGAGGTGAACAAAGAAGGCCTTCAAATTCTGACCCTGTTCAAAAGAAAAATTGTTCATTTTTTTTTAAGTACCCTGGCCTATATAAGACATCATAAGACCCTTTAAATGGCTTCCGGTCCAACAGGATGCTCTGTTTGCTAAATAGTAAAATCCATATCCTGCTCAGCGGCCCATACCCATCTAGGCCAAATGAGGAAGTGCCTGCATGACTTCCGTCAATACAGGGTATAATAGTGATATACCGGTAAAAACGCGATTGCAATAATCTATTTTCAAGTTTCTCGAGTTACCTGAGATCAGGCACAATTTTTGTTTTGCCTTTTCAAAATGTGCTCGGCAATTTGATACCATGAGCCTAGTGTCACGTCCAAGCGTGACACACGACAAACATCATTGTCTGTCATTTTCTAGCTCATTGTAGGGCTTATTTTAACTCATTTTAGCTCGTAGTAGGTCATTGTAGCTCGTAGTAGCTCATCGTAGATCATTGTAGGTCATTGTAGGCCGTTGTAGGTCATTGTCGGTTATTCCTTGTTTTAGTAACTACGACACACGTCCCCTGATCTTTTTTTTTTGTCTTTTTCTAAAATCTTCATTTTAGTTCATTACAGGGATTACACGTTCGGTCATAGTAGCTCATTGTAGGTCATTGTAGATCATTGTAGATCATTGTAGGTCATTGTAGGTCATTGTAGGTCATTGTAGATCATTGTAGGTCATTGTAGATCATTGTAGGTCATTGTAGGTCATTGTAGGTCATTCCTTGTTTTAGTAACTACGGCTCAGAACGGCCTTTGAATAGAAACGAAGCTGGGGGTGCAGGCCTTGTTTTGTTACACACAAAACACGGTCACTCCCCACCCTCGCTATCTTTGAAAGGCCTGGAAACTAATCACACAACTGTTGAATGGTCTGCTGGACAACCTTCAATGTGTTTTATCAACATACTCTAACACTGAAACATTTTTTCATGCATTGACAGCTTACCGCTTCTGACTTTTCTGTCATCTCTTGTGAGTGTGCATGGGGTATATGATAATGAACTGCTTTCCTGAAGGTTTTGTAGGGTGGCAAATACTCAGCAATTACTCTTGGAATTATACAACATAGGTCTGATAAAATGGATTCTTGAACCTCAGCAGTTGGCAAAATTTCCTGCATCTCTACTTCATCAATACCCTTTTGTGGTCGTTGGTTAGATAGCCCCTTGGGAATGACCCTGTCTTTCACAGCATACGCGTGGAAGTAATGCAGAGATTTGTTGTTCTGTGATTTGGTCTGACATCTAGCTTTTACCTCCAGGTCCCAATTATCCCCCACAATCCTACACATTAAAACAAAAACAACATGGTTATAATTTTCTTGCACTATCTTAGAAGAGAGGATGATCATGTTGAATACTATAGTGTTGCCACTATATTTATTCCACAGATTCCTTTCTCTGAGCATCAAAATATCACAGTTGTCAAGTTTAGTTGAACTAAAGAGCTTGAAAACCTGTTAGGTTACTATAAAAACCATTGAAAATAAGCAAAATGTAGGATCAAAGCTTACATGCAGTTAGGTTTCCAAAGAAGTTCACATCTTCTAATTGGGTTCAAATTTTGTTGAAGTGTTTGTATTCTTTAATATCATTGGTTCATTGACAAATGATATCACCATACCTTGTTCTTTGTTAATTATTCATTGGATAATTTTTTCTATAAGTGGCTTGGTTTGAGTTGATGCATTATAATGGTCTTTATCTCTTGAATTACCTAGTTTGTTTGCTCACATGCTTATGTCAGTATTTAAGATAAACCGCCTGCTGATCATGATGCATTAAGGTTTTTTAAACACATACCGTATTCTGTCACCACTGTAACAAAATTTGTCGTCTGAATTATTTTTTACCCATTCTTTTCCCTTTTTTTGCTTGCCAGTGTTTGTCAGAAAAGCTTTATTAATTTCTATTTTTTCAAGTTATAGTTATAGTACCTGAAGTTTTGGGTCTTTTCTCCTTTAAGTGTATCCAATACAGAGAGCACGTCAGTATCTTCAATAAGGTCATCCTGGTTCCGTGGAAGCATTTCCTTACAAGCTCTGTAAACTGCATCACTGTAATTCTTATATTTAGAAACAGCATCCAAGGAAAAATCGACTGTACAAATTTCCATTGCATTTTCATCTTTTTCGCTGAGACTATTGATCACTTCTTCAAGTAATTTGATTTTGTTATGGCGGTTCACTGTGTCAATTTTCCACTCATTTACTGACTTGTCAAAAGATGCAGCTGCTTTTTTTTGCATATTACGCAAGGTGTTGGGGTGACTGGAAAGGCCTAACTTGTGGAAGCAGTCGACTTCTTCCTTCTTGCAACCCCCGAGGACTAGAATTGTGTTAATTCGATACGCAAAGTTGGAAATTGGCATCCAAAGATTGAGGTAACTGGAAATAATTAATGCCTCTTGGTTGACAGGATTTTTCACTTTTTGGCAACCTTGAACAGATGCCTTAACAAAGGTATGCAGTGAGGGGATTTTCTCTTCTACATCTTTAAGTAGACTTTCATTAGTGAACTCAGCTAGCTTCTCTAAATTACCACGATATTTGAACACGTTGGAAGGGTCTTTCGAGTAACGTTTGATCTCCCTTTTTACTTGTTTCCCCAGTTCAAGCAGGACTTTACTTTTCAGTGCCTCAAAGTTCATAACACTATGTGCAGCAGCTTTGTAATTTTCTAAAGCCAAATTTGTGACAAGCATTTTTTCTTCAGGGTTAGTCTCATGCTCAATGACGCGTCCATTTGGGTATGCAATAAATATCTGGAAAAAGAAAAAGAAGGGAAAGTGATTTACCGCCAGTACATCGGTAAAAGAAGGTCTCATCGCAAATTATTTTAAGCACGTTAGAATATTAAAAGGTTTGAAATGAACATGTTGGTAAATTGGCAACAGAATTTTACTTTCACTCCTAGACTGAGAACACATTCATTGAACACTTCATTGTAAACTGCGATCAGCCGTTCTTTTTTTTCTCTTTTTTTTTTCCGTACAGTTTCGTAAAAAAAAAAACCCGCAGCCTGATCGCCGATTTCTAAAACTGGAAAATAAATAATTGTCCAACTTATCTTTGAGCTTTGTCAACAATACATGGAATGATAAAGAGCACTGCAAAAGAGAACGGCTTTACCTTCTTATAACGTCTAAATCTTTTCTCTTTCTTTCCTTTTCTCAATTTATGTCAATTATTGTTTGAAAATAGCGGCTAAAAACGTGAGAGCGAAGAAAGGTGAAAGGGCACAGCGTGTATCAGTTAGTTACATTATAGTAACCAAGATCACGGAATATTTCAAACAAAGTAAGTCTCACTTCTGGAATATAAACATAAGTGCAAGCAACAAGAATAGAATAGGTAAACCCCCACCTTGACAACTGCTGACGAGTAATCATCTTTCACATCAGTTTCTGTCACTGGTAAACACATTAAGTTTACAACAGAATCGTCCAGCTTTTCTTGCGCCGACCAGGCAGAATTCAACTGAAAAAGCGTTTTCCTCGATCGACTCCCACCTTCTGCTCTCCGGGACGAAGAACCTTTCTGCTTTTTAGAACCAGGAGTTAACCCGCTTGGTGAATAATTCTGACTGTGAAGACGCTTATTTCCACCACCGCTACATTCATCGTCGTTTGTTTCGCTCGCAGAAACGATCTTTGACATAAATCCTTCTTCCACCTCATGAAACATAGTACAACAATTGACAATTTTCCTTGCACATTTTTTGCACAGTGACGAGTCACTTTCTGAGGTAGAATCAATATCTATTCCGACGCTGTTAATAAGATCGGAGAGGATGACAGTTCCAGTTTTACAAAAACTTTTCCCGCAAAACTCTTTGTTTTTCGTTGGCTTAAAGAGAGGAACAGTGCCTTCTCCAGATGAAACATTAATCGCACAAAAGTGACATGTTTTGTTCACCTTCTTAGGAAAACTCATCTTAAACTGCCATACGACACGACACAAAATAAGCCTGCTTAACTCGCCTCTGCACAAACCTCTGCACAGCTGGTCCAGAGACATTTCGCGCCTTAATCTGTAAATTTGCCGCCAACGAAGCTACTTCCGGTAAATTTTGATTGGCTCACGCTTGTCGGATGACGTGGCCAACATTCCCGTTGACAGATCCTTTAATTAGGGGGCGGCAGACGAATTGACAAACAATTGTATCAGACGTATTTTTTTTTTCCCCCGCCAAAAAAAAAAAAAATTCGCCTGATCGCAGGTTACCTGCTGAAAAACATGGCCATTTTCTTGAATTTTTGTTGCTAAAACAGCTCTAATCTGATTGGTTCTTGTTGGTTCCTTTTGTGTTTTCAGCCAATCAGAAAGCATTTGTAATTTGCACTCGTGTTACACATTTTGCACTCGTGTTACAGAAGAGCTGCACTCCTTTCTCAGCCAATCAGAATTGAGTAATTTTTTCGTGTATATTATTACTAATTAAAACACAAGAATACAAACATCAGCTTTTTGACAAGACTGCTTATCTTTACGGCCATTTTTTTTACCAGAGTCATGGATAAAACAATCCATTTTATCCGTTTTATCGGCGTGGTAAAATCGCAGTACAAGCAGGCCCTGCATTGTTCTGGATACAAGCAAAAAACTGCTACACAACTTCACCGGCACATCTTGGAAGACTTTACTTTCCCAATTATGACATATCTTATTTCAAGACTTGTCTTAATTTGGCCCGTCTAAAGCAGCATTCTAAAGCTAACCGTCCAGAATACAATGAGAGATCAGCAAACTTGCAACCTTGTCAGCAGCCGTGTTATTCCGTCTCCAGGATACTGTCGATATTGTAGGTCGTTTCTATGGAAATGAATGAAGTTTAATTCCAAGCGACTCTATCCAAGTTCAAACCTGTACAAACTGTACTGAAGTGGTGAAAGGGAGCGTGTACCACTTTTCAATACCTATGGTGCCTCACTGTACTTTTTGATCATTATGCAGTACAAAACAGAGCTGGTAGAGGAGTTTTCAGACAAAATTGTTCCACAGTTTGCAAATGGGACACTCAAGACTATTGTGGATTCAGTTTTCACCATAGATGAAATCCAGCTTGCTCACAAAAGAATGGAGTCTAATGAAAATATCGGCAAAATAGTTTTACAAATAATGTAAGACTGTCAAATATGACCTCTAGCCAAGAAGAGTCAACTTTAATTTCTCCTTTTTTTTTCCAATCGTTATCGTTATTTTTTTATTTATATATTTATGATTGCTTTGATTGTACATATAGCTCAAGAAAGGAATTTTGTTAAGTACCCAAAAAGAATCGCAAATAATGAGAGAGACTTTGCCAGCAGCACTGTAAACTTATTTCCTTGGCCACTTACTAAAGGGAGCTTATTAATAGTAACAATGACAGTGGTGGCAACAAATTGAAGCAACATAGGTTTAACAAGCAAGACAACAACTCTGTACCTGCATGACGTATGCATACGTTTTCAGTTGCTTTCCAGAACAGTTAGTTTCTTTGCCATCACTTTCCATCACATTATCTACAGAATAAACCAAAGAGGAGCATTTTGAAATTAAAGTTAATAAAAAGCTTTAAAGGTCAAAATAGGTAATACTTTCTTGTCACATTCAACCGTAGCTCTCTTGACCTTTGATATTCAGTGCTTTAAATTTCTTCATACAACAAGACTAGAATAAGTTACGAAATTTCATTTGAGTTTTAAAGTTTGAGCATACTTTCATAAAATATATAGGATGCAAATCCTTCTCTTTTTTGTGTGCAGTTTGCTTGCACTTTCAAAGTGGCCACTATGGCTAAACCAAGAAACTTCTGTCCTGACCAAGGGCCATAAATGTAGCAACCATTTTTTCTTTATGATGCAGGATTATTTGATAAAGCTCAGAAGCTCTTGGCTTGTCACAAGCAAGTAGAATGTTATGGTACTACGGAAGAAATTTCAGATGACTACTGTTCTTTTACCATTTACGTTTATTTATATTTTCCTTTCAATTGGTTCAGACAAAGGGAAACAAACCATGTATGACTATTAAGTTTGATGATCATCACTTGAAAGTGTTACAAAAGACAAGGATCTGCTAGGGTGGTTCGGTGTGCTACCCCCCCCCCCCCCTCCCCCTTATAATTATAACTTCTGATACCTAAAACTGAGAAGAGTGCCCTCTTTGCACGATAAACCATTCTTCTGTGATCCTTTTATGCCACTATAATATTTCTTATGGTCTTCCCACTTGAGAAACCTACCTGTCGTTAAATACCTGACAAGACTGACAACAAGATCCCAGTCCCATACAATAAACTCTGCATATCTATGTTTTAGAATGCCATGAGTACTCTCTTTACTAAAATCCAAATTTGGACTTTTCAATTTAAACAAGGACATTTTGTTTCTTTACTAAAATCCAAAACTCAGATTATTGGTTGAAATGATCCACAATGGAGGTGGATTCTTTTGATGACCTTTGATCATATCCAAAACCGAATACTTTGAATACATGATCCGAAGTGTTTCTTTACTGTGGATCCGAAAAGAATGAATATTGCTGGTGGAAACTCAAAACAATTTTAATACAAACATCAACTTTTTGACAAGACTGCTTATCTTTACGGCCATTTTTTTACCAGAGTCATGGATAAAACAATCCATTTTATCCGTTTTATCGGCGTGGTAAAATCGCAGTACAAGCAGGCCCTGCATTGTTCTGGTTACAAGCAAAAAACTGCTACACAACTTCACCGGCACATCTTGGAAGACTTTACTTTCCCAATTATGACATATCTTATTTCAAGACTTGTCTTAATTTGGCCCGTCTAAAGTAGCATTCTAAAGCTAACCGTCCAGAATACAATGAGAGATCAGCAAACTTGCAACCTTGTCAGCAGCCGTGTTATTCCGTCTCCAGGATACTGTCGATATCGTAGGTCGTTTCTATGGAAATGAATGAAAAATAATCCCTTTTTTGGATACATTGTTTCTTTTGTCAACAAAACATCCTATTGGATTTTTGATCTGATCTCGGATTTTAGAAAAGAAACGCACCCTAAACTGTTAACAAATTCCGGAATAGTAAGATTTCCATATAAACGCATTCATTTATAATGCATACATGTTTTGACTCTATTCGTGTTAACTATTTGTGAGAAAAAGTATGAAAATGCCGCATGTATAATAAATGTTGTGGTTATACGGAAATCTTACTATACCCCAACTAGCTAGCTAGCAGGGAATTTCCAGATACACCAGGAAACGTAAAACTGTACTGAACTTGTAAAAGAAAAATGTATGCACAGAAAACAAAAAGTAGGCTTAAACTTAATACTTCTAAATGTCCACTTTATAAGCACAAAATATACTACCCGATTTCTTACAGTGGAGGATCCATACCTTCAAATAAGGGGGGCGGGGAGGAAGGGGGGGCAGTCATCCAGACCCTGAGATAAGGGGGTGGGGCGGTCGTAAGAAAACATTTTGTCAACGCATCGGGCTTCAGTTTGGCCGCCACTGTCTTAGGTGGGCTAATAGCCCCGTAAGAAAGCGAGCTCACCTCATACTCATCGTGAGCGAACTCCGTAAAGAGTTAGCCCTGTAAAATGTTCAGAATGAACACCAAGATCCATCATTGATCAACTGTTTCAATTTTGACTACCAGTACCTTCAGCGACCTTACTCGTTGTGCCAAACATCGATTTCAATCAACCAGCTGAAGGGTAACCGGTCAAGTCGCCCGAAAGTCATCTCGCCCGAAGTCATATCGCCCGGAACCAGAGTTATGTCGCCCGAAATACATAGTCATGTCGCCCGCAATTTTATCGAGTGTATAAACTTGAAGAAAAGGAAGGAATAAACTGGTAAAATGTTCACTCGCTAACCTATGCAAATATGAAGTTAAACAAAGACCCCAACATCGCTGTTCATTCACTGTTCATTTCAGTGTTGTTCGTTGTTCGTTGTTATGAACTAAGCCGCTCATTCTACAGTAAAGACTAAGGTGCTCATTCTACAGTAAAGATTCTTGTAATTATGTCGCCCGCAATTTTATCGAGTGTATAAACTTGAAGAAAAGTAACATCTTAAGTAACTTTTATACTTGGCCATACTTTCCGCGAGCGGTGTGAAAGAGCAGGTTTATTAATGGCCACGGTGGTGAAGTCCAGTTTCGGTTGACTCCAAGCACTGTCCAAGAATCGAACTTTCAAGGACCTACATAGATAAAGCCCGCCATACCGCCGCCATCTTAAAATTGCGCCCGCAATCGATTGCGATGTTCTCGTGAGAAAAAAGGTAGGTACGTGGTGTAAGCATCATATAGTGGTTCCCCGTTACTTACTAGAAGGAGTGTACATAATCCTACATAGCCCTACACAGCCCTACATGGCCCTACATAGCCCTACATAGCCCTACATAGCCATACATAGCCATACATAGCCATACACAGCCCTACATAGCCCTACATAGCGCTACATAGCCCTACACAGCCCTACACAGCCCTACATAGCCATACATAGCCATACATAGCCCTACATAGCCCTACATAGCCCTACAGAGCCCTACACAGCCATACGTTACCCTACATAGCCCTACATTGCCCTACACAGCCATACATAGCCATACATAGCCATACACAGCCATACATAGCCCTACATAGCCCTACATAGCCCTAAAAAGCCCTACACAGCCCTACATAGCCCTACATAGCCCTTCATAGCCCTACAAAGCCATACATAGCCATACATAGCCCTACATAGCCCTACCCAGCCATACTAGCCCTACATAGCCCTACATAGTCCTACATAGCCCTACATAGCCATACATAGCCCTAAATCGCCATACATAGCCATACACAGCCATACATAGCCCTACATAGCCCTACCCAGCCATACATAGCCCTACATAGCCCTACATAGCCCTACATAGCCCTACATAGCCATACATAGCCCTAAATAGCCATACATAGCCATACACAGCCATACATAGCCCTACATAGCCATACATAGCCATACATGACCCTACATAGCCCTACATAGCCCTACACAGCCATACATAGCCCTACATAGCCCTACACAGACATACATAGCCCTACATAGCCCTACATAGCCCTACATAACCATACATGACCCTACAAAGCCATACATAGCCATACACAGCCATACATAGCCCTACATAGCCCTACATAGCCATACATGACCCTACATAGCCCTACATAGCCATACATAGCCCTACATAGCCCTACATAGCCCTACATAGCCCTACATAGCCCTACATAGCCATACATGGCCCTACATAGCCATACATAGCCATACACACCCATAAATAGCCCTACATAGCCGTACATAGCCATACATGACCCTACATAGCCCTACATAGCCATACATAGCCCTACATAGCCCTACATAGCCCTACATAGCCATACATAGCAATACATAGCCCTACATAGCCATACCTAGCCATACACAGCCATACACAGCCATACAAAGCCATACATAGCCATACATAACCCTACATAGCCCTACATAGCCATACATAGCCATACATAGCCATACACAGCCATACATAGCCCTACATAGCCATACATAGACATACATAGCCATACACAGCCATACATAGCCATACAAAACCCTACATAGCCCTCCATAGCCCCACATAGCCATACATAGCACTACATAGCCATACACAGCCCTAAATAGCCCTACATAGCCCTACATAGCCCTACATAGCCATACATAGCAATACATAGCCATACACAGCCCTACATAGCCCTACATAGCCATACATAGCCATACATAGCCATACACAGCCATACATAGCCCTACATAGCCATGCATAGCTATACATAGCCATACAAGCCATACATAGCCATACATAACCCTACATAGCCATACATAGCCATACATAGCCATACATGACCCTACATAGCCCTACATAGCCCTACATAGCGTTACATAGCCCTACATAGCCATACATAGCCATACACAGCCATATATAGCCCTACATAGCCATACATAGCCATACATGACCCTACATAGCCCTACAAAGCCCTACATAGCCATACATAGCCCTACATAGCCCTACATAGCCCTACATAGCCATACATAGCCTTACATAGCCCTACATAGCCCTACACAGCCCTACAGAGCCCTACATAGCCATACATAGCCCTACATAGCCATACATAGCCATACACAGCCATACATAGCCCTACATAGCCATACATAGCCATACATGACCCTACATAGCCCTACATAGCCATACATAGCCATACATAGCCCTACATAGCCATATATAGTTAAACATAACCCTACATAGCCCTACATAGCCATACACAGCCATACATAGCCATACATAGCCCTACATAGCCATACATAGCAATACATAGCCCTACATAGCCATACATAGCCATACACAGCCATACACAGCCATACACAGCCATACATAGCCATACATAACCCTACATAGCCCTACATAGCCCTACATAGCCATGCACAGCTATACATAGCCATACAAGCCATACATAGCCATACATAACCCTACATAGCCATACATAGCCATACATAGCCATACATGACCCTACATAGCCCTGCAAAGCCCTACATAGCCATACATAGCCCTACATAGCCCTACATAGCCCTACATAGCCATACATAGCCTTACATAGCCCTACATAGCCCTACACAGCCCTACAGAGCCCTACATAGCCATACATAGCCCTACATAGCCATACATAGCCATACACAGCCATACATAGCCCTACATAGCCATATATAGTTAAACATAACCCTACATAGCCCTACATAGCCATACACAGCCATACATAGCCATACATAGCCCTACATAGCCATACATAGCAATACATAGCCCTACATAGCCATACATAGCCATACACAGCCATACACAGCCATACACAGCCATACATAGCCATACATAACCCTACATAGCCCTACATAGCCCTACATAGCCATACATAGCCATACATAGCCATACACAGCCATACATAGCCCTACATAGCCAATCATAGAAATACATAGCCATACACAGCCGTATATAGCAAAACATGACCCTACATAGCCCTACATAGCCCTACATAGCCCTACATAGCCCTACATAGCCCTACATAGCCATACATGACCCTAGATAGCCATACATAGCCATACACAGCCATAAATAGCCCTACATAGCCGTACATAGCCATACATGACCCTACATAGCCCTACATAGCCATACATAGCCCTACATAGCCCTACATAGCCCTACATAGCCATACATAGCAATATATAGCCCTACATAGCCATACATAGCCATACACAGCCATACAAAGCCATACACAGCCATACATAGCCATACATAACCCTACATAGCCCTACATAGCCCTACATAGCCATACATAGCCATACATAGCCATACACAGCCATACATAGCCCTACATAGCCATACATAGACATACATAGCCATACACAGCCATACATAGCCATAAATAACCCTACATAGCCCTACATAGCCCTACATAGCCATACATAGGCCTACATAGCCATACACAGCCCTACAGAGCCCTACATAGCCCTACATAGCCCTACATAGCCATACATAGCCATACATAGCCATACATAGCCCTACATAGCCATACATAGCCATACATGACCCTACATAGCCCTACATAGAGATACATAGCCATACATAGCCCTACATAGCCATATATAGTTAAACATAACCCTACATAGCCATACACAGCCATACATAGCCATACATAGCCCTACATAGCCATACATAGCCATACACAGCCATACACAGCCATACACAGCCATACATAGCCATACATAACCCTACATAGCCCTACATAGCCCTACATAGCCATACATAGCCATACACAGCCATACACAGCCATACATAGCCCTACATAGCCAATCATAGAAATACATAGCCTTACACAGCCGTATATAGCAAAACATGACCCTACATAACCCTACATAGCCCTAAATAGCCCTACATAGCCCTACATAGCCCTACATAGCCATACATGACCCTAGATAGCCATACATAGCCATACACAGCCATAAATAGCCCTACATAGCTGTACATAGCCATACATGACCCTACATAGCCCTACATAGCCATACATAGCCCTACATAGCCATACATAGCCCTACATAGCCCTACATAGCCCTACATAGCCATACATAGCAATACATAGCCCTACATAGCCATACATAGCCATACACAGCCATACACAGCCATACACAGCCATACATAGCCATACATAACCCTACATAGCCCTACATAGCCCTACATAGCCATACATAGCCATTCATAGCCATACACAGCCATACATAGCCCTACATAGCCAAACATAGACATACATAGCCATACACAGCCGTACATAGCCATACATGACCCTACATAGCCCTACATAGCCCTACATAGCCCTACATAGCCCTACATAGCCCTACATAGCCATACATGACCCTAGATAGCCATACATAGCCATACACAGCCATAAATAGCCCTACATAGCCGTACATAGCCATACATGACCCTACATAGCCCTACATAGCCATACATAGCCCTACATAGCCCTACATAGCCCTACATAGCCATACATAGCAATACATAGCCCTACATAGCCATACATAGCCATACACAGCCATACACAGCCATACACAGCCATACATAGCCATACATAACCCTACATAGCCCTACATAGCCCTACATAGCCATACATAGCCATACATAGCCATACACAGCCATACATAGCCCTACATAGCCATACAGAGACATACATAGCCATACACAGCCATACATAGCCATACATAACCCTACATAGCCCTACATAGCCCTACATAGCCATACATAGGCCTACATAGCCATACACAGCCCTACAGAGGCCTACATAGCCCTACATAGCCCTACATAGCCCTACATAGCCATACATAGCCATACATAGCCATACACAGCCCTACATAGCCCTACATAGCCATACATAGCCATACATAGCCATACACAGCCATACATAGCCCTACATAGCCATACATAGCTATACATAGCCATACACAGCCGTACATAGCCATACATGACCCTACATAGCCCTACATAGCCCTACATAGCCCTACGTAGCCTTACATAGCCCTACATAGCCCTACATAGCCATACATAGCCATACATAGCCATACACAGCCCTACATAGTCCTACATAGCCATACATAGCCATACACAGCCATATATAGCCCTACATAGCCATACATAGCCATACATGACCCTACATAGCCCTGCAAAGCCCTACGTCGCCATACATACCCCTACATAGCCCTACATAGCCCTACATAGCCATACATAGCCATACATAGCCCTACATGGCCATACATGACCCTACATAGCCATATATAGTCATACACAGCCATAAATAGCCCTACATAGCCCTACATAGCCATACATGACCCTACATAGCCCTACATAGCCATACATAGCCCTACATAGCCCTACATAGCCCTACATAGCCATACATAGCCCTACATAGCCGTACATAGCCCTATATAGCCATACATGACCCTACATAGCCATACATACCCCTACATAGCCATACATAGCCCTACATAGCCCTACATAGCCCTCCATAGCCATACATAGCCCTACATAGCCGTACATAGCCCTACATAGCCATACATGACCCTACATAGCCATACATAGCCATACACAGCCATACATAGCCCTACATAGCCGTACATAGCCATACATGACCCTACATAGCCCTACATAGCCATACATAGCCCTACATAGCCCTACATAGCCCTACATAGCCACACATAGCAATAGATAGCCCTACATAGCCATACATAGCCATAAACAGCAATACACAGCCATACACAGCCATACATAGCCATACATAACCCTACATACCCTACATAGCCCTACATAGCCATACATAGCCATTCATAGCCATACATAGCCATACATAGCCATACACAGCCATACATAGCCCTACATAGCCATACATAGCTATACATAGCCATACACAGCCGTACATAGCCATACATGACCCTACATAGCCCTACATAGCCCTACATAGCCCTACATAGCCCTACATAGCCCTACATAGCCCTACATAGCCATACATAGCCATACATAGCCCTACACAGCCCTACATAGTCCTACATAGCCATACATAGCCATACACAGCCATATATAGCCCTACATAGCCATACATAGCCATACATGACCCTACATAGCCCTGCAAAGCCCTACATCGCCATACATAGCCCTACATAGCCATACATAGCCATATATAACCCTACATAGCCATACATAGCCATACACAGCCCTACACAGCCCTACATAGCCCTACATAGCCATACATAGCCATACATAGCCCTACATAGCCATGCATAGCCATACATAACCCTACATAGGCATACATAGCCATACATAGCCCTAGATAGTTGCAAATAGATGATTAAGTTGACCAGACATGACTTAAAAAAGTGCGTTCAAAAACCAGCCCTACATAGCCTTACATAGCCATACATAGCCATACGTAGCCCTACATAGCCCTACACAGCCATACATAGCCCTACATAGCCCTACATAGCAATACATAGCCATACACAGCCCTACACAGCCCTACATAGCCCTACATAGCCATACATAACCCTACATAGCCATACATAGCCCTACATAGCCATACATATCCATACATAACCCTACATAGCCCTACATAGCCATACACAGCCATACATAGCCATACATAGCCCTACATAGCCATACATAGCCATATATAACCCTACATAGCCATACATAGCCATACACAGCCCTACACAGCCCTACATAGCCCTACATAGCCATACATAGCCATACATAGCCCTACATAGCCATGCATAGCCATACATAACCCTACATAGGCATACATAGCCATACATAGCCCTAGATACTTGCAAATAGATGATTAAGTTGACCAGACATGACTTAAAAAAGAGCGTTCAAAAACCAGCCCTACATAGCCTTACATAGCCATACATAGCCATACGTAGCCCTACATAGCCCTACACAGCCATACATAGCCCTACATAGCCCTACATAGCAATACATAGCCATACACAGCCCTACACAGCCCTACATAGCCCTACATAGCCATACATAACCCTACATAGCCATACATAGCCATACATAGCCATACATAACCCTACATAGCCCTACATAGCCATACATAGCCCTACATAGCCATACATAGCCCTACATAGCCCTACTTAGCCATACATAGCCATACATAACCCTACATAGCCCTACGTAGCCATACATAGCCATACACAGAAATACACAGCCCTACATAGCCCTACATAGCCATACATAGCCCTACATAGCCCTGCATAGCCATACATAACCCTACATAGCCCTACATAGCAATACATAGCCCTACATAGCCATACATAGCCCTACATAGCCCTACATAGCCCTACATAGCCTTACACAGCCCTACACAGCCCTACATAGCCATACACAGCCATACACAGCCCTACATAGCCATACATAGCCATACATAGCCATACATAGCCATACACAGCCATACATAGCCCGACATAGCCTTACATAGCCCTACATAGCCCTACATAGCGCTACATAGCCCTACACAGCCCTACACAGCCCTACATAGCCATACATAGCCATACATAGCCCTACATAGCCCTACATAGCCCTACATAGCCCTTCACAGCCCTACACAGCCATACATGGCCATACATTGCCATACATAGCCATATATAGCCATACATAGCCATACACAGCCCTACATAGCCATACATAGCCCTATAGCCATGTATGGCTGTGTATGGCTGTGTAGGGCTATGTAGGGCTATGTAGGGCTATGTATGGCTGTGTATGGCTATATAGGGCTGTGTAGGGCTATGTAGCGCTATGTAGGGCTATGTAGGGCTATGTATGGCTGTGTATGGCTATGTATGGCTATGTAGGGCTATGTAGTGTCATGTATGGCTGTGTATGGCTGTGTATGGCTATGTAGGGCTGTGTAGGGCTGTGTAAGGCTATGTAGGGCTATGTAGGGCTATGTAGGGCTATGTATTGCTATGTAGGGCTATGTAGGGCTATGTATGGCTGTGTAGGGCTAGGTAGGGCTATGTATGGCTATGTATGGCTATGTAGGGCTCTTTATGACTATATAGGGCTATGTAGGGCTGTGTAGGGCTATGTAGGGCTATGTAGGGCTATGTAGGGCTGTTTATGGTTTTGTATGGCTATGTATGGCTATGTAGTGCTATGTAGGGTTATGTTTAGTTATGTATGGCTATGTATGGCTATGTATGGCTATGTATTGCTATGTAGGGCTATGTAGGGCTATGTAGGGCTATGTAGGGTTATGTATGCCTATGTATGGCTATGTAGGGCTAGGTAGGGCTATGTATGGCTATGTATGGCTATGTATGGCTATGTATGGCTATGTATGGCTATTTAGGGCTTTGTAGGGCCACGTATGGCTATGTAGGGGTATGTAGGGTTATGTATGGTTATGTATGGCTATGTAGGGCTATGTATGGCTATGTAGGGCTATGTAGGGCTATGTAGGGCTATGTAGGGTTATGTATTGCTATGTATGGCTATGTAGGGCTATGTAAAGTTATGCCATATATTAACTAACGGGGAACCACTATATGATGCTTACACCACTTACTTGCCAGAAAAAAATCCTTAAGTATCCTTATCGATGTGTACCATGCATAGTTCCAGGCTTCTCTCGGTGGAAAGATGACCCATATTACAACAGAAGTCGCACGTTTGTGTTTCATGTTGTTCATTCTTGATATCGTGCTTATCTCTGGAAATTCCACAATGACAGCAGTTCTTTATAAGCCTGGCGGTGTAGATAATCTTTATATTGGTACAGTAACAAAGCCAAAAGTAGAGAAAACTAAGGTGTTAATCCGCGCTTACTACACGGCGATCAATGGAGCTGACACATTACAGCGCCGGGGGTAATATCCTCCTCCTGCGGGGGAATCAGACATCCTAGGGCTAGAAGTTGCTGGTGTGATAGAGGAGATTAGCGAGAAATGTGCTGGAAAGTGGACGTAAGTATTTAACACAGTATAAAACACTTGCGTCGATATCTATGGAGGGGGCATATGGATGTGGAACCCTCCCCCCCCCTTCGCCACCTCCTCCCCAGGGGGATTTCCATTTTTTTATCCTAACCCCCCCTCTAAAGATGACTGGAAACCAAACACTCAAATTTTTGTGGGCGCCCTTTCAAAAATTTGTCTGCATTAAGGGACAAAATTTTGTCGGCATCTCTGAAAAAAAAAATCAGCAACCCCTATTCAAAAACCCGTCATCCTTACAGGGACAGGGAAAAGGGAGGTCAAGAAAGGAACTGTCTGAAGATTCATCATCATCATCATCAATCTTTATTTATACACGAAATCGTATCATTTTACATGGTCTTCCTAGGAATCGTGTTTAAGACTAGACTAAAATACTAAGAGTAAAAGACTAAGGAACTATTGACTATAATGTTAAAAATACAAAAACTTACATTATGGATAATAAGAGTTACAATGGGTCATGGTGTATTAGAAAAATCTTTCCCATGAATTGAAGTTTTAAAAACATTTAAACTGGGCAGTTTCCTAATCTCTGAGGGAATCTTGTTCCACAGAACAGATCCTCTGTAGTGTAGGCTCCTTTTTGCAGACTCAGTTTTGGGTCTGGGCACATAATAATTTAACTCAGAATTTCTAAGATTGTGTGAATGTACATTTGAGGTGTTGGTAAAGATCCGCCTCAGATACGATGGGGAAAGATTATTATGGATTTTATACATTGTCACAGCCAACTGTTTAAGTCTTGCATATTCTAGCCTTTCCCAGCCAAGCTCATCCAACAAAACACTTGAGCGAACGTCATAGTTAGAAAAAGTGAGAATTCTAGCAGCCCTATTCTGCAGTTTTTAAGTTTGTCTGCTAGTCCCTTATTGATATTACCCCAAACGGCACCACAGTAATTAAAATATGGCATTACCAGTGCATTGTACATGTTCACTCTAGTATCAAATGGTATAAAATGACTTACACGCCTTAAGATAGCAATACCAGCGGATATTTTCTTTGAAATGGTATGAATGTGTGGGCGCCAGTTCAAAGATTCATCAGTTTGAACTCCAAGGGATTTATGTTTAATTACTCTTTCTAAGGGTGTATTATTGACTTTGACTGTGAAGTCACTGTTTATTTGGGATAACTTAAATTGGCTCCCTATAAGCATGTATTTAGTCTTCTTAACATTTAAAGTTAATTTGTTTGCTGACAGCCATGACTGGATTAAATTCATATCATAATTCATTTTATGTTCAAGGACACATGGGTCTTCTGCAGATGTGGTAAGGGTAGTATCATCTGCATACATTCTGGGTTTTGAAAACAAATTACATGAAGGGAGATCATTAATATAAATAGTGAATAAGAGAGGGCCTAAAATAGACCCCTGTGGAATACCACATGTTATATTACAGAAATCAGATTGAACTCCATCAATGAACGTTTGTTGCTTTCGGTCAGATAGATAGGACTGGAACCAGTTAAGGGATTGAGAACTGACCCCATAGAGTTTAAGCTTTCCCAGAAGGATAGCATGATCCATGGTATCAAAAGCTTTTTTCAAGTCCAGGAATATCACACCATTTAAGAGACTGTCGTCAATATTCCATAGCCATTCATTCGTAGCCTCAAGTAAAGCTGTTTCAGTGGAAAACATAGGTCTGAAGCCAGATTGTGATTCAGTAAACAAGTTATTATTATGTAATTATTCATATAATTGATTAAAAACAACTCTTTCAATTAATTATTAAGATTATTGAACATATTGGGCAAATACGGAGGGGGCTATCATGTTCTAGTGAAATTTCCCAAATTATCACATAATTTGCCCATTGTTTGTTTTGTTGTAAGTTGTTTTAACCTGGGCGCCATGAAAAGCTATGTTTGGTTTTGTTTGTTGAATAAATTATTTCTGCTCTTTTTCTTCTTTTTCCTTCTCTCTCTGTCACACAATGTTGCATGACAGTAAGACAGAGGTGCCAGAACTGGACTAGTTCTTGATGTGACAGGGATATAAAACAGAATGACACTGATGAAGAATAACTGGGGGAAGGAAAGGGACTACACAGCCTGTACTGAGTCCATGAGGATGTCTGAGTTATCCTTATGGGTCTGACTGCATCAACAAAATTAAACCTGGTTTTAATTTCTTAACTCACTGCTGGTATCTATTTGACCAGTCCATTAGTGTAGGATTTATCAGATACACTACTATAGAAATTTTTGAAAAGATTTTCTTCTTTTAATTCAGTAAAAAGGATTGTTATGATCACTGTGTTCTTTTCTTTTTTTTTTTCTTTCATAGGAAAGGTGACCATGTTATGGCCTTGTTAGGTGGTGAGTACAAAAATTTTGTTATTTCTACCTACTTGAAGGATATCTGTGTTTGAAGTCAGTCACCAAATCTCCCAGATAAAATCGACATTCAGGCTTTTCTATGCCTTAGTTTGGAATTAAGGCCATTTAATTTCTTCAAAAATTTTACTTTTTTAATTGACAGCAGAATTTCTGCGGCAAATTGCATAAATTTCTTCACTGACGGAGATTATTTTTGTCAGTACAATAATTATGAAAGTGAATTTTGGTGGTTTGTTCTTTGCCTTACAAATGTCCTAAGCCAATAATGTACCAGTATCATACTTTGGGCACTGGGTCAAGTGGTGTTTTATATCAGAGGGTTGTGGGGGGGGGGGGGGGGTGGATAGCCTGAATTTCAGACGATTACTGAGGGAGTAAAAATGACTCGAAGTAATTGTCTGAAATTCAGGCTAGGGGCGGGGGTGGAGTGAAGAACAAACAATAGAGTTCATGTCCGCAGGCATAAAATAATACATGACTATGTTTTGGGCCTGACTCAGCCTCATTTTGAGCCACTAGGCTCTTGCTGTTATGTTGTATTGTTAGTTAATCACTAGTCTTAATTTTTATAAATTGTAATTATCATACGGCATGTCTGAAAACCAGCTTGCTGAGCCATTTACCGTGTTTAAATAAAGTTGGTTGATTGATTGATTGATTGATTGAGCCTAACGTGAAAATGACCCGTAAGTCAGGCCCTAAAAAGAGTGGTACTCATGTAAGACATTCATTTAAGTTTACAATGTACAATGTTTAATAGTCAGGGCTGTAGTTTAAATAGCTAGAGGCAAGACAAGGCTAAATAGCCTTGTCTACATGCTGTAAATTTTGATTCTTTATTGAATAAAATACATTCAGTCCTCAGTTGAACTAGATTGATTTTTCTGAAAAGAAAGAAAACTGAAAATATTATTTCAGAGCTTTTGGATTTTAAAATTTTCTGGGGTAGGGCTTGTCCCCAGACCCTTGTAAGGGCCTTGCACCTTCAACAACCACTCCAGTTATGCCAAAAGTCTGGCTAAAACTCTTATAGTAGTGCTGTAAATTGAAGGAACATGTTTTTTACTGTCTTCTAAATTTACTATAAGTTGGTTTTTAAAGGTGGAGGTTATGCTGAGTATGTGGCTGTTGATGAAGCACTTGTAATGCCTGTCCCAGACTCTTACAAACTCTCGGATGCTGCGGCCATCCCTGAAGTTTGGTTAACAGCATATCAACTATTGCATTTTCTTGGCAAAGTTAAGAGTGGTGAAGTAGTATTAATCCATGCCGGGGGCAGCGGCGTTGGTACTGCTCTGGTACAACTGTCAAGGTTAGCTGGAGCAAGGCCTTTTGTTACTGCGGGATCAGAGGAAAAGATTAAGATGGCTGAGTCACTAGGAGCTGAAGGAGGCTTTGACTACAAAACAGGAAATTTCTCCAGTTGGGTGGAAAATGTTACAAATGGTACTTGTTGTTCTGGCTAAAAATGATTCCTAAACTTGCTAAGAATTATGTACTGTGGATGTACGCATCACCTATATTTTTTTTATTACAGTCGAACCCTACTTTACAGACATCTTCCTAATATGGACACCTTGTTACTATGGATAGTTTTCCTTGTACCTAGTCCTTATATTTTCTCTAAATTCAGCCCACTTAACACGGACACCGCGTTAATATAGGGACACTTTCTATGGCCCCCTAAGTGTCTGTATTAACAGAGTTTGACTGTAGTTTAAAATTTACAAGCCAGCTTACAGGGCTAGAAGTTTTTGTTAATTTGTTCTTTGCTTGACTGAAATTCTAAGCCTGTTCTTTCCCTAAATGCTCAAAAGCTTCTGTTGCTAATGGATACAAAGAGGTGTGGCAAAGTAACAAGCACACAAACATAACTTGCTTTGAAACTCAATCTTGATCTGATTGTTGAAGTTCCCACTAAAGGTTCCTTACAAAGTCTTAGGGGACTAAAATACCTATTCTAACATCCCACCCCCATGGCATTATAATCAACCCAAAAAATAAGAAAATGAAAATAAGAAAAGAAATAAATAAAGAAAAAAAATTTGCTTAACTGGAGTTTGTATGCTTAAATTAAGATCTATTATTGTTTTATTTTCTTCTAGGTCGAGGAGCAAATGTCATCCTTGATTGTGTGGGAAGCTCATTTTGGGAACAGAATATAAAGAGTCTTGCTGTTGATGGTCGTTGGATCTTGTATGGTCTTTTGGGTGGCAGTAATGTCTCAGGTGACCTCCTCAGCGACATCCTAAGGAAAAGAGCTTCACTTATAGGAACGACACTGAGGAGTAGATCCCTTGGTGTAAGTTATTATTCTTTTGTTTCAGGATCTCTACATTGTCAATACCAAATGTAGATAGAAATTTAGTTGAGAAATTTAGAAATTTTAAAGTTGAACCTCTTAACGATGGCCACCTTGCAGGGGCGCCCAACGAGAATATAGTTCAAAACCACTTAAACATAGCATTGTTGAACGTATTTTAGTATTTAAATGGTAGATCTATATAGGCATATTTTTATCCCCTAAACTTTTTCATCTGTTCGGATTTCCTAGCTAAAAGTCTAGTGATCCAAAAATTATAGGGATCAAGACTTACCTTTCCGAAAATTTCAGCCAGAGAAAAGGCTCCCGAAATTTCTAGGTGACCTTTTAAGGGTAAAAATCCTTTAAAAATGGGCAATTATACCATTTTTTAGATGTTCGAAAATCCTAGGAGAGGCAGGCAAGCAAGAAATTGTACAAAAAAGGTTCCGAAAATTCTAGATCTCAAATCGTCTTCTGAACAGATATTTTCCCCTGACCTTGGGGACAGAAGAAAGTGGCCATTGTGAAGAAGTGGCCATTGTAGAGAGCTTTAAACAAGAGTCAATATGTATGGATTTTTTGTTCACCGGGATGAAAAAAAGTGGCGGTTTTAGAGAGGTGGCCATTGTAGAGAGGTTGGTGTTGGCGGAGGTTCGACTGTACATCAACCACAGCCAAACCCTGCTTCATAGACACCCACTTAATATGGACACCTCGTCATTACGGACAGCTTGCTTTGTCTCTTGGGAAAGAAAGTCCTTACATTTTCTCTAAATTCAACCTGCTTTCTACAGACACTCCATTAATATGGACACTTTCTAAGGCCTTCTCAGTGTCCGTACTAACAGGGTTTACAGTACAGAATCCCCACAGTTAATAACGAAAAAGTGGAAGAGGGCAACGGGGTGGGAATGTGGGGGAGGCGGGAAGTGGAAGGAAAAGGGGGAAATTATGCAAAACTCCTGATTATTTTGCGATTGTAAAAGGGCTAATAAAGGGGTGGGAGGCAGAAATGCTAGGCACGGGAGGTGGGTGGTTCGGACCCCCCTAAACACCACCCCCCCGGCCCCTCTATCTGAAAACAGCATTGTGGTATTAGTGCAGCAAGAAGACCCCCTGCAAGTACTTTTACGATGCCTTA
>NC_133201.1:33670162-33700162 GCF_958299795.1 Porites lutea
ACCTATTTTATGTGTTGGAACTGACGTGGTTCCAAACCGTTGCAGACCAAAGTAGTTGATAAAACCATTGACCTTTAATGACTCCAAACTCTCCTCAATTGTACTATGATCTCCAGTAACATTGCGAAGTGTGACAATAAACTGATTTCCTGACAGAAAACCAAGTTTTAGAGGCTCTTTACAATATCTAAAGTTCCCAACACACAAATTCCTTAGGGTGCTGTTAAGATTCTGTAACTGTTCAGCCCTGACCCCCCGTACGAAACGAGCAGCGCTGCTGCAGTGCTGCAGAATGGCTTCAAGAAGCGCTACAAAAGAGCTGTAAAAGCGCTGGGCTGCAGCAGCCGCAAATTTTGGCTGCAGTGGAAAGCCCTTTGACAGCGATAAACAGCGCTTTTGCAGCGGTGCAGAAAATTCCCGAATCACGATCTGCGCTGCAAAGTGGCTGCAAAGTGGCTTCGAAAAAACCAAGAATGTTGTTACCGGTAATGGCCCACCACTCGTTAGTAAAAAAAAAAGAAATGTAGGCTCCAATAATACAATAATCACGATACATGGTAGAGGAGTTGACAAGGCCTTAGTAGCAGAGTAAAAACCACTAGAAAGTCAAAATGCAACTTATACTTTATTAGTATCCACGAGTACACATAACAAACGCACGTGACATAGAACAAATCTGCAACAGTCTCGCTTTGTAAATATTTAGCAATCACGGTCACTCATCTGAATGTAAGAACATCCTTTAACATGCAGATATTGAAAATTATCTTTTTTTAAAAATAAAGAGAATAACAGCGATTGTTCTACATAAAGTTTACACGGCCAGCAGGTAAATGATATTTTGATTCGTTGCAACGCGCTAAGCTGGACATTGCTCACCTTGACGTTTTGTTCATGATCCACGATCTTCTACACTTTTTTCGTGAAAGAAATCAACCCAATTTTACTTTGGTCGTCGTTCAATTTTACAATGGACTAAGGAACGAACATTACCACAAACGTATAAGAATCTTGTAAGTGCGAACCCCATCTGAGATTCTTGTATCTGTGTTGCTTGCTCTGGTTCGATTCGTTGATACTTAGCGTAGAAGTCACTGTTCAGTGCGTTGTTTGCGAATACATTTGAGCTGTTCCATCCAAAAACATCAACAGAACTTCCATCTCGAAACAGAACTAGATGTAAAAAAACTTAGAATGTTTGCGCCTTTCATTCAACGGTCGCAAATGTTTGGGCAATCCCGTGTTTGTCTAGAGATGTAATGGGATCTCATGCAAAGGACCGACCAATTAGATTACGGCCTAGAATGTCTCCAGGGAATTAGCGATAATATTCCCACACTTGCCGGTCACGGAATAAAATTTATTGAAAGCAAAGAATTTGGAGGTTTATTCAATAAGTCATCTTCCTTGCGCTCAAGCTTACTCACATTTCTTAGAGGTACAGTCAAAGTTTTCGCGTTATAAAAGCCGTAATCTGTGCCAAGGCTGTATCTGGCGATTCATGTTATTGGCGCTCAAGAAAGTCAGATCGACCGCAGCTGAATTGTAGCGTTACTGCAGCTACTTCGCAGCGTTTGAGAGTCGGCAACTGCGCTGCAAAACCGCTGCCGAGAGCTTCAAAGAACCTTCAAAGGCTGCACAGCGCTTTTGCAGCCCGCTGCAACTTGAATGAAGCTGCTGTTTGGCTTCTAAAAGGCTGCTGAACAGCTGCAATTTAGCTGTACAGCTATTTTGAAGCGATTTTGTGGCGCTGTACAGCGCTGCAAGTTTCGTACGGGCCTGTAGACAGAGACCCACTGAGTGGTGATAGCCCTACTATCTTTTGTTCCAGCATAACCAAACATGCCTGGTTTGATCTTCCGGAGTTTGCTCAACAGGTTGATGGCATCCATAGTGTCTTTGTTTCCCTTATTATTCCCTGTCTAGAAAAGACAAAAGAATTCTTATGATAAGTGTTGATTCTAAAACTGTAACTCAAGGAAATATTATCGTTGCTTGCTGTGACTATAGGCTGGAAAAATGTATACATGTATGTTAAATATAAAGATGAATGCCTTAATAAAATAAAGTGAACTACAGGAATTCTTTAATGTTAAGACCAAATCAAAGTACGTTATAATCACTGTATACCAGCTGGTGCTTTCAATAAAAATTGACGTAGCCAGCAACTTTGAATAGAGTAACCGACTGTATCAACAACGGGCCATTAGTCCCCTTTTTCTAGGGGGGGGGGGGGGGGGGAGGTGTCTGGGGAGTCATGTGCTACCCCAGAAAATTTTGAAATTTCAAAGCCCTACAATGCGATCTTCAGCTTTCCGGGGGCTAAACTGAGGACAAAAGACCGTGTTTTTCATTCAAGAAAATGTAGCTTTGATAATTCAACTTTTGATTTATCAGTCACAATCAATTCCTATAATGTACAAGCAATGAACAAATGATGAAAACTAAATTACATACTTTTGCACATTAACAAATTCTGCGTAAACCTTTAAAGAAACTTCTAAAAAATTGACTAAAATATAGCGTTCAAATGACTACAGCATAACGTAAAAGCAGTGGGCCTTCATGAAAAAACATCATAATAGCTCTCTAGGACTACATGTAATACCTGAGCAAAAATTGATTATTATTTTTCTCATCACCAGCAGCATGCAGTTTAAATATACTAACCAATAACAAACTGATTTTTGTTAGGGTATTTCACTAAAATACTAACAAAGGAACCCTGGCTTAATTCTAAACCCTCAGTTTTTTAATGCCCCATAATTTCAATCAAAACCTTCTTCCCTTTCCTTGTCATACACTGTCCCAGATTTTTCAAACCCTCCAGAAATAGGGCTAATTTCTTTTTCCCAGAGAGGTTAAAAAAACTCAGGATTCAACGGGACTAATTTTCCCCACCATTTTCCTACCCATTTTTTGTACACGATTATGGAAGTTACACATCTGAATATAGAAAAGGTACTTCGATGAATATTATTACGAGGAGAAGGAAAATGAATGGGCATAGAAAACATAATTAGCAGAGCATGAAAAACAGTGTACAATTGAGAAAGGTCAACTTGCTGCACTTTTCAAAAAAACGCATGAACTCTGCATTTCAAAAGCTGCCTTCACAATTTCGTTTTTTGCTGCTCTCAGTCATAATTACGATCACAAGCAATGAACCTTGAAATACAGAAACACACAAAACGGATCGAAATCCACCCATCACAAATCAATTTTGAACCCATTGAAGCAAACTTCTAATTCCTAAGGGGTTCACTTAGATGATTGACAGCAGCGAAGAACACAAAAATCAGCGGGCTTTTGAACTTCAGAATTCACGTGTTTTTGGAAAGCGCAGTTAAGTGTAGAAAGGAAAGCTGGGGACATGTTAGTGAAAAGCAACCTTGTCTTCATGGCCTCTCCTAGCTCTGCCGCTCCTTGCTCACTCTGAGAGGGAAAGAGATGACCCTGGGAGGGGGACAAGATTGATCAAAAAGGCTGTTGTAGTTCAATTTTGTCGTTGGTTTAATTTTTTTTCTTTATTTCAACCTGATTAACATACATCACCATACTCCAAAATAAAGCAAAATAAAATTTTCACCAAGGATAAAATTGAACCATGACAAAGGTTATCTCACTCTTACCAACCTCACCCTCACCCCCATCCCACCCTTCTCTCTGAGGGAAAAAAAAAAAGAAAAAAAATCAGTGAGAAGGAAAGAAAAGAAAATGTATATATTATTGTATATAGATACCTAAAGCTGAGAAGTTTTCCCTGATTGCACGATGAACCAATCTCCTGTGATCTTTGTCATCATCAGGTGATAATGTCACTGCGTAGTTACTAAAACAAGGAATGACCTACAATGACCTACAATGACCTACAATGATCTACAATGACCTACAATGACCTACAATGACCTACAATGATCTACAATGATCTACAATGACCTACAATGACCTACAATGATCTACAGTGATCTACAGTGACCTACAATGAGCTACTATGACCGAACGTGTAATCCCTGTAATGAGCTAACATGAAAATTTTAGAAAAAGACAAAAAAAAAAAGATCAGGGGACGTGTGCGTAAACGTAACGCGTTTAGTCTACTGCATGACAGCCCATTTAACGATGACAGCACCTCTAATTATTACGTTTGGAGATAAATTTACAGTGTAATAATACATGTATGATGATACTGTGACTTTTGTCCAAACCATCCCTTGCAACCTTTCCCATTAGTTTTATTTCGTCTTGTCTTTTTTTCAAACAAATTGAACAAACACAGTCACCCCAACAGTCGATCCGGGGGGATCTTCAAGGGACGTAAGGGTAGAGGTGAACAAAGAAGGCCTTCAAATTCTGACCCTGTTCAAAAGAAAAATTGTTCATTTTTTTAAGTACCCTGGCCTATATAAGACATCATAAGACCCTTTAAATGGCTTCCGGTCCAACAGGATGCTCTGTTTGCTAAATAGTAAAATCCATATCCTGCTCAGCGGCCCATACCCATCTAGGCCAAATGAGGAAGTGCCTGCATGACTTCCGTCAATACAGGGTATAATAGTGATATACCGGTAAAAACGCGATTGCAATAATCTATTTTCAAGTTTCTCGAGTTACCTGAGATCAGGCACAATTTTTGTTTTGCCTTTTCAAAATGTGCTCGGCAATTTGATACCATGAGCCTAGTGTCACGTCCAAGCGTGACACACGACAAACATCATTGTCTGTCATTTTCTAGCTCATTGTAGGGCTTATTTTAACTCATTTTAGCTCGTAGTAGGTCATTGTAGCTCGTAGTAGCTCATCGTAGATCATTGTAGGTCATTGTAGGCCGTTGTAGGTCATTGTCGGTTATTCCTTGTTTTAGTAACTACGACACAAGTCCCCTGATCTTTTTTTTTGGTCTTTTTCTAAAATCTTCATTTTAGTTCATTACAGGGATTACACGTTCGGTCATAGTAGCTCATTGTAGGTCATTGTAGATCATTGTAGATCATTGTAGGTCATTGTAGGTCATTGTAGGTCATTGTAGATCATTGTAGGTCATTGTAGATCATTGTAGGTCATTGTAGGTCATTGTAGGTCATTCCTTGTTTTAGTAACTACGGCTCAGAACGGCCTTTGAATAGAAACGAAGCTGGGGGTGCAGGCCTTGTTTTGTTACACACAAAACACGGTCACTCCCCACCCTCGCTATCTTTGAAAGGCCTGGAAACTAATCACACAACTGTTGAATGGTCTGCTGGACAACCTTCAATGTGTTTTATCAACATACTCTAACACTGAAACATTTTTTCATGCATTGACAGCTTACCGCTTCTGACTTTTCTGTCATCTCTTGTGAGTGTGCATGGGGTATATGATAATGAACTGCTTTCCTGAAGGTTTTGTAGGGTGGCAAATACTCAGCAATTACTCTTGGAATTATACAACATAGGTCTGATAAAATGGATTCTTGAACCTCAGCAGTTGGCAAAATTTCCTGCATCTCTACTTCATCAATACCCTTTTGTGGTCGTTGGTTAGATAGCCCCTTGGGAATGACCCTGTCTTTCACAGCATACGCGTGGAAGTAATGCAGAGATTTGTTGTTCTGTGATTTGGTCTGACATCTAGCTTTTACCTCCAGGTCCCAATTATCCCCCACAATCCTACACATTAAAACAAAAACAACATGGTTATAATTTTCTTGCACTATCTTAGAAGAGAGGATGATCATGTTGAATACTATAGTGTTGCCACTATATTTATTCCACAGATTCCTTTCTCTGAGCATCAAAATATCACAGTTGTCAAGTTTAGTTGAACTAAAGAGCTTGAAAACCTGTTAGGTTACTATAAAAACCATTGAAAATAAGCAAAATGTAGGATCAAAGCTTACATGCAGTTAGGTTTCCAAAGAAGTTCACATCTTCTAATTGGGTTCAAATTTTGTTGAAGTGTTTGTATTCTTTAATATCATTGGTTCATTGACAAATGATATCACCATACCTTGTTCTTTGTTAATTATTCATTGGATAATTTTTTCTATAAGTGGCTTGGTTTGAGTTGATGCATTATAATGGTCTTTATCTCTTGAATTACCTAGTTTGTTTGCTCACATGCTTATGTCAGTATTTAAGATAAACCGCCTGCTGATCATGATGCATTAAGGTTTTTTAAACACATACCGTATTCTGTCACCACTGTAACAAAATTTGTCGTCTGAATTATTTTTTACCCATTCTTTTCCCTTTTTTTGCTTGCCAGTGTTTGTCAGAAAAGCTTTATTAATTTCTATTTTTTCAAGTTATAGTTATAGTACCTGAAGTTTTGGGTCTTTTCTCCTTTAAGTGTATCCAATACAGAGAGCACGTCAGTATCTTCAATAAGGTCATCCTGGTTCCGTGGAAGCATTTCCTTACAAGCTCTGTAAACTGCATCACTGTAATTCTTATATTTAGAAACAGCATCCAAGGAAAAATCGACTGTACAAATTTCCATTGCATTTTCATCTTTTTCGCTGAGACTGTTGATCACTTCTTCAAGTAATTTGATTTTGTTATGGCGGTTCACTGTGTCAATTTTCCACTCATATACTGACTTGTCAAAAGATGCAGCTGCTTTTTTTTGCATATTACGCAAGGTGTTGGGGTGACTGGAAAGGCCTAACTTGTGGAAGCAGTCGACTTCTTCCTTCTTGCAACCCCCGAGGACTAGAATTGTGTTAATTCGATACGCAAAGTTGGAAATTGGCATCCAAAGATTGAGGTAACTGGAAATAATTAATGCCTCTTGGTTGACAGGATTTTTCACTTTTTGGCAACCTTGAACAGATGCCTTAACAAAGGTATGCAGTGAGGGGATTTTCTCTTCTACATCTTTAAGTAGACTTTCATTAGTGAACTCAGCTAGCTTCTCTAAATTACCACGATATTTGAACACGTTGGAAGGGTCTTTCGAGTAACGTTTGATCTCCCTTTTTACTTGTTTCCCCAGTTCAAGCAGGACTTTACTTTTCAGTGCCTCAAAGTTCATAACACCATGTGCAGCAGCTTTGTAATTTTCTAAAGCCAAATTTGTGACAAGCATTTTTTCTTCAGGGTTAGTCTCATGCTCAATGACGCGTCCATTTGGGTATGCAATAAATATCTGGAAAAAGAAAAAGAAGGGAAAGTGATTTACCGCCAGTACATCGGTAAAAGAAGGTCTCATCGCAAATTATTTTAAGCACGTTAGAATATTAAAAGGTTTGAAATGAACATGTTGGTAAATTGGCAACAGAATTTTACTTTCACTCCTAGACTGAGAACACATTCATTGAACACTTCATTGTAAACTGCGATCAGCCGTTCTTTTTTTTCTCTTTTTTTTTTCCGTACAGTTTCGTAAAAAAAAAAACCCGCAGCCTGATCGCCGATTTCTAAAACTGGAAAATAAATAATTGTCCAACTTATCTTTGAGCTTTGTCAACAATACATGGAATGATAAAGAGCACTGCAAAAGAGAACGGCTTTACCTTCTTATAACGTCTAAATCTTTTCTCTTTCTTTCCTTTTCTCAATTTATGTCAATTATTGTTTGAAAATAGCGGCTAAAAACGTGAGAGCGAAGAAAGGTGAAAGGGCACAGCGTGTATCAGTTAGTTACATTATAGTAACCAAGATCACGGAATATTTCAAACAAAGTAAGTCTCACTTCTGGAATATAAACATAAGTGCAAGCAACAAGAATAGAATAGGTAAACCCCCACCTTGACAACTGCTGACGAGTAATCATCTTTCACATCAGTTTCTGTCACTGGTAAACACATTAAGTTTACAACAGAATCGTCCAGCTTTTCTTGCGCCGACCAGGCAGAATTCAACTGAAAAAGCGTTTTCCTCGATCTACTCCCACCTTCTGCTCTCCGGGACGAAGAACCTTTCTGCTTTTTAGAACCAGGAGTTAACCCGCTTGGTGAATAATTCTGACTGTGAAGACGCTTATTTCCACCACCGCTACATTCATCGTCGTTTGTTTCGCTCGCAGAAACGATCTTTGACATAAATCCTTCTTCCACCTCATGAAACATAGTACAACAATTGACAATTTTCCTTGCACATTTTTTGCACAATGACGAGTCACTTTCTGAGGTAGAATCAATATCTATTCCGACGCTGTTAATAAGATCGGAGAGGATGACAGTTCCAGTTTTACAAAAACTTTTCCCGCAAAACTCTTTGTTTTTCGTTGGCTTAAAGAGAGGAACAGTGCCTTCTCCAGATGAAACATTAATCGCACAAAAGTGACATGTTTTGTTCACCTTCTTAGGAAAACTCATCTTAAACTGCCATACGACACGACACAAAATAAGCCTGCTTAACTCGCCTCTGCACAAACCTCTGCACAGCTGGTCCAGAGACATTTCGCGCCTTAATCTGTAAATTTGCCGCCAACGAAGCTACTTCCGGTAAATTTTGATTGGCTCACGCTTGTCGGATGACGTGGCCAACATTCCCGTTGACAGATCCTTTAATTAGGGGGCGGCAGACGAATTGACAAACAATTGTATCAGACGTATTTTTTTTTTCCCCCGCCAAAAAAAAAAAAAATTCGCCTGATCGCAGGTTACCTGCTGAAAAACATGGCCATTTTCTTGAATTTTTGTTGCTAAAACAGCTCTAATCTGATTGGTTCTTGTTGGTTCCTTTTGTGTTTTCAGCCAATCAGAAAGCATTTGTAATTTGCACTCGTGTTACACATTTTGCACTCGTGTTACAGAAGAGCTGCACTCCTTTCTCAGCCAATCAGAATTGAGTAATTTTTTCGTGTATATTATTACTAATTAAAACACAAGAATACAAACATCAGCTTTTTGACAAGACTGCTTATCTTTACGGCCATTTTTTTTACCAGAGTCATGGATAAAACAATCCATTTTATCCGTTTTATCGGCGTGGTAAAATCGCAGTACAAGCAGGCCCTGCATTGTTCTGGATACAAGCAAAAAACTGCTACACAACTTCACCGGCACATCTTGGAAGACTTTACTTTCCCAATTATGACATATCTTATTTCAAGACTTGTCTTAATTTGGCCCGTCTAAAGCAGCATTCTAAAGCTAACCGTCCAGAATACAATGAGAGATCAGCAAACTTGCAACCTTGTCAGCAGCCGTGTTATTCCGTCTCCAGGATACTGTCGATATTGTAGGTCGTTTCTATGGAAATGAATGAAGTTTAATTCCAAGCGACTCTATCCAAGTTCAAACCTGTACAAACTGTACTGAAGTGGTGAAAGGGAGCGTGTACCACTTTTCAATACCTATGGTGCCTCACTGTACTTTTTGATCATTTTGCAGTACAAAAAAGAGCTGGTAGAGGAGTTTTCAGACAAAATTGTTCCACAGTTTGCAAATGGGACACTCAAGACTATTGTGGATTCAGTTTTCACCATAGATGAAATCCAGCTTGCTCACAAAAGAATGGAGTCTAATGAAAATATCGGCAAAATAGTTTTACAAATAATGTAAGACTGTCAAATATGACCTCTAGCCAAGAAGAGTCAACTTTAATTTCTCCTTTTTTTTTCCAATCGTTATCGTTATTTTTTTATTTATATATTTATGATTGCTTTGATTGTACATATAGCTCAAGAAAGGAATTTTGTTAAGTACCCAAAAAGAATCGCAAATAATGAGAGAGACTTTGCCAGCAGCACTGTAAACTTATTTCCTTGGCCACTTACTAAAGGGAGCTTATTAATAGTAACAATGACAGTGGTGGCAACAAATTGAAGCAACATAGGTTTAACAAGCAAGACAACAACTCTGTACCTGCATGACGTATGCATACGTTTTCAGTTGCTTTCCAGAACAGTTAGTTTCTTTGCCATCACTTTCCATCACATTATCTACAGAATAAACCAAAGAGGAGCATTTTGAAATTAAAGTTAATAAAAAGCTTTAAAGGTCAAAATAGGTAATACTTTCTTGTCACATTCAACCGTAGCTCTCTTGACCTTTGATATTCAGTGCTTTAAATTTCTTCATACAACAAGACTAGAATAAGTTACGAAATTTCATTTGAGTTTTAAAGTTTGAGCATACTTTCATAAAATATATAGGATGCAAATCCTTCTCTTTTTTGTGTACAGTTTGCTTGCACTTTCAAAGTGGCCACTATGGCTAAACCAAGAAACTTCTGTCCTGACCAAGGGCCATAAATGTAGCAACCATTTTTTCTTTATGATGCAGGATTATTTGATAAAGCTCAGAAGCTCTTGGCTTGTCACAAGCAAGTAGAATGTTATGGTACTACGGAAGAAATTTCAGTTGACTACTGTTCTTTTACCATTTACGTTTATTTATATTTTCCTTTCAATTGGTTCAGACAAAGGGAAACAAACCATGTATGACTATTAAACTTGATGATCATCACTTGAAAGTGTTACAAAAGACAAGGATCTGCTAGGGTGGTTCGGTGTGCTACCCCCCCCCCCTCCCCCTTATAATTATAACTTCTGATACCTAAAACTGAGAAGAGTGCCCTCTTTGCACGATAAACCATTCTTCTGTGATCCTTTTATGCCACTATAATATTTCTTATGGTCTTCCCACTTGAGAAACCTACCTGTCGTTAAATACCTGACAAGACTGACAACAAGATCCCAGTCCCATACAATAAACTCTGCATATCTATGTTTTAGAATGCCATGAGTACTCTCTTTACTAAAATCCAAATTTGGACTTTTCAATTTAAACAAGGACATTTTGTTTCTTTACTAAAATCCAAAACTCAGATTATTGGTTGAAATGATCCACAATGGAGGTGGATTCTTTTGATGACCTTTGATCATATCCAAAACCGAATACTTTGAATACATGATCCGAAGTGTTTCTTTACTGTGGATCCGAAAAGAATGAATATTGCTGGTGGAAACTCAAAACAATTTTAATACAAACATCAACTTTTTGACAAGACTGCTTATCTTTACGGCCATTTTTTTACCAGAGTCATGGATAAAACAATCCATTTTATCCGTTTTATCAGCGTGGTAAAATCGCAGTACAAGCAGGCCCTGCATTGTTCTGGTTACAAGCAAAAAACTGCTACACAACTTCACCGGCACATCTTGGAAGACTTTACTTTCCCAATTATGACATATCTTATTTCAAGACTTGTCTTAATTTGGCCCGTCTAAAGTAGCATTCTAAAGCTAACCGTCCAGAATACAATGAGAGATCAGCAAACTTGCAACCTTGTCAGCAGCCGTGTTATTCCGTCTCCAGGATACTGTCGATATCGTAGGTCGTTTCTATGGAAATGAATGAAAAATAATCCCTTTTTTGGATACATTGTTTCTTTTGTCAACAAAACATCCTATTGGATTTTTGATCTGATCTCGGATTTTAGAAAAGAAACGCACCCTAAACTGTTAACAAATTCCGGAATAGTAAGATTTCCATATAAACGCATTCATTTATAATGCATACATGTTTTGACTCTATTCGTGTTAACTATTTGTGAGAAAAAGTATGAAAATGCCGCATGTATAATAAATGTTGTGGTTATACGGAAATCTTACTATACCCCAACTAGCTAGCTAGCAGGGAATTTCCAGATACACCAGGAAACGTAAAACTGTACTGAACTTGTAAAAGAAAAATGTATGCACAGAAAACAAAAAGTAGGCTTAAACTTAATACTTCTAAATGTCCACTTTATAAGCACAAAATATACTACCCGATTTCTTACAGTGGAGGATCCACACCTTCAAATAAGGGGGGCGGGGAGGAAAGGGGGGCAGTCATCCAGACCCTGAGATAAGGGGGTGGGGCGGTCGTAAGAAAAAATTTTGTCAACGCATCGGGCTTCAGTTTGGCCGCCACTGTCTTAGGTGGGCTAATAGCCCCGTAAGAAAGCGAGCTCACCTCATACTCATCGTGAGCGAACTCCGTAAAGAGTTAGCCCTGTAAAATGTTCAGAATGAACACCAAGATCCATCATTGATCAACTGTTTCAATTTTGACTACCAGTACCTTCAGCGACCTTACTCGTTGTGCCAAACATCGATTTCAATCAACCAGCTGAAGGGTAACCGGTCAAGTCGCCCGAAAGTCATCTCGCCCGAAGTCATATCGCCCGGAACCAGAGTTATGTCGCCCGAAATACATAGTCATGTCGCCCGCAATTTTATCGAGTGTATAAACTTGAAGAAAAGGAAGGAATAAACTGGTAAAATGTTCACTCGCTAACCTATGCAAATATGAAGTTAAACAAAGACCCCAACATCGCTGTTCATTCACTGTTCATTTCAGTGTTGTTCGTTGTTCGTTGTTATGAACTAAGCCGCTCATTCTACAGTAAAGACTAAGGTGCTCATTCTACAGTAAAGATTCTTGTAATTATGTCGCCCGCAATTTTATCGAGTGTATAAACTTGAAGAAAAGTAACATCTTAAGTAACTTTTATACTTGGCCATACTTTCCGCGAGCGGTGTGAAAGAGCAGGTTTATTAATGGCCACGGTGGTGAAGTCCAGTTTCGGTTGACTCCAAGCACTGTCCAAGAATCGAACTTTCAAGGACCTACATAGATAAAGCCCGCCATACCGCCGCCATCTTAAAATTGCGCCCGCAATCGATTGCGATGTTCTCGTGAGAAAAAAGGTAGGTACGTGGTGTAAGCATCATATAGTGGTTCCCCGTTACTTACTAGAAGGAGTGTACATAATCCTACATAGCCCTACACAGCCCTACATGGCCCTACATAGCCCTACATAGCCCTACATAGCCATACATAGCCATACATAGCCATACACAGCCCTACATAGCCCTACATAGCGCTACATAGCCCTACACAGCCCTACACAGCCCTACATAGCCATACATAGCCATACATAGCCCTACATAGCCCTACATAGCCCTACAGAGCCCTACACAGCCATACATTACCCTACATAGCCCTACATTGCCCTACATAGCCATACATAGCCATACATAGCCATACACAGCAATACATAGCCATACATAGCCCTACATAGCCCTACATAGCCCTAAAAAGCCCTACACAGCCCTACATAGCCCTACATAGCCCTTCATAGCCCTACAAAGCCATACATAGCCATACATAGCCCTACATAGCCCTACCCAGCCATACTAGCCCTACATAGCCCTACATAGTCCTACATAGCCCTACATAGCCATACATAGCCCTAAATCGCCATACATAGCCATACACAGCCATACATAGCCCTACATAGCCCTACCCAGCCATACATAGCCCTACATAGCCCTACATAGCCCTACATAGCCCTACATAGCCATACATAGCCCTAAATAGCCATACATAGCCATACACAGCCATACATAGCCCTACATAGCCATACATAGCCATACATGACCCTACATAGCCCTACATAGCCCTACACAGCCATACATAGCCCTACATAGCCCTACATAGCCCTACATAACCATACATGACCCTACAAAGCCATACATAGCCATACACAGCCATACATAGCCCTACATAGCCGTACATAGCCATACATGACCCTACATAGCCCTACATAGCCATACATAGCCCTACATAGCCCTACATAGCCCTACATAGCCCTACATAGCCATACATGGCCCTACATAGCCATACATAGCCATACACAGCCATAAATAGCCCTACATAGCCGTACATAGCCATACATGACCCTACATAGCCCTACATAGCCATACATAGCCCTACATAGCCCTACATAGCCCTACATAGCCATACATAGCAATACATAGCCCTACATAGCCATACCTAGCCATACACAGCCATACACAGCCATACACAGCCATACATAGCCATACATAACCCTACATAGCCCTACATAGCCATACATAGCCATACATAGCCATACACAGCCATACATAGCCCTACATAGCCATACATAGACATACATAGCCATACACAGCCATACATAGCCATACAAAACCCTACATAGCCCTCCATAGCCATACATAGCCATACATAGCACTACATAGCCATACACAGCCCTAAATAGCCCTACATAGCCCTACATAGCCCTACATAGCCATACATAGCAATACATAGCCATACACAGCCCTACATAGCCCTACATAGCCCTAAATAGCCATACATAGCCATACACAGCCATACATAGCCCTACATAGCCATACATAGCCATACATGACCCTACATAGCCCTACATAGCCCTACACAGCCATACATAGCCCTACATAGCCCCTACATAGCCCTACATAACCATACATGACCCTACAAAGCCATACATAGCCATACACAGCCATACATAGCCCTACATAGCCGTACATAGCCATACATGACCCTACATAGCCCTACATAGCCATACATAGCCCTACATAGCCCTACATAGCCCTACATAGCCCTACATAGCCATACATGGCCCTACATAGCCATACATAGCCATACACAGCCATAAATAGCCCTACATAGCCGTACATAGCCATACATGACCCTACATAGCCCTACATAGCCATACATAGCCCTACATAGCCCTACATAGCCCTACATAGCCATACATAGCAATACATAGCCCTACATAGCCATACCTAGCCATACACAGCCATACACAGCCATACACAGCCATACATAGCCATACATAACCCTACATAGCCCTACATAGCCATACATAGCCATACATAGCCATACACAGCCATACATAGCCCTACATAGCCATACATAGACATACATAGCCATACACAGCCATACATAGCCATACAAAACCCTACATAGCCCTCCATAGCCATACATAGCCATACATAGCACTACATAGCCATACACAGCCCTAAATAGCCCTACATAGCCCTACATAGCCCTACATAGCCATACATAGCAATACATAGCCATACACAGCCCTACATAGCCCTACATAGCCATACATAGCCATACATAGCCATACACAGCCATACATAGCCCTACATAGCCATGCATAGCTATACATAGCCATACAAGCCATACATAGCCATACATAACCCTACATAGCCATACATACCCATACATAGCCATACATGACCCTACATAGCCCTACATAGCCCTACATAGCCTTACATAGCCCCTACATAGCCATACATAGCCATACACAGCCATATATAGCCCTACATAGCCATACATAGCCATACATGACCCTACATAGCCCTGCAAAGCCCTACATAGCCATACATAGCCCTACATAGCCCTACATAGCCCTACATAGCCATACATAGCCTTACATAGCCCTACATAGCCCTACACAGCCCTACAGAGCCCTACATAGCCATACATAGCCCTACATAGCCATACATAGCCATACACAGCCATACATAGCCCTATATAGCCATACATAGCCATACATGACCCTACATAGCCCTACATAGCCATACATAGCCATACATAGCCCTACATAGCCATATATAGTTAAACATAACCCTACATAGCCCTACATAGCCATACACAGCCATACATAGCCATACATAGCCCTACATAGCCATACATAGCAATACATAGCCCTACATAGCCATACATAGCCATACACAACCATACACAGCCATACACAGCCATACATAGCCATACATAACCCTACATAGCCCTACATAGCCATACATAGCCATGCACAGCTATACATAGCCATACAAGCCATACATAGCCATACATAACCCTACATAGCCATACATAGCCATACATACCCATACATGACCCTACATAGCCCTGCAAAGGCCTACATAGCCATACATAGCCCTATATAGCCCTACATAGCCCTACATAGCCATACATAGCCTTTACATAGCCCTACATAGCCCTACACAGCCCTACAGAGCCCTACATAGCCATACATAGTCCTACATAGCCATACATAGCCTACACAGCCATACATAGCCCTACATAGCCATACATAGCAATACATAACCCTACATAGCCCTACATAGCCATACACAGCCATACATAGCCATACATAGCCCTACATAGCCATACATAGCAATACATAGCCCTACATAGCCATACATAGCCATACACAGCCATACACAGCCATACACAGCCATACATAGCCATACATAACCCTACATAGCCCTACATAGCCCTACATAGCCATACATAGCCATACATAGCCATACACAGCCATACATAGCCCTACATAGCCAATCATAGAAATACATAGCCATACACAGCCGTATATAGCAAAACATGACCCTACATAGCCCTACATAGCCCTACATAGCCCTACATAGTCCTACATAGCCCTACATAGCCATACATGACCCTAGATAGCCATACATAGCCATACACAGCCATAAATAGCCCTACATAGCCGTACATAGCCATACATGACCCTACATAGCCCTACATAGCCATACATAGCCCTACATAGCCATACATAGCCCTACATAGCCCTACATAGCCCTACATAGCCATACATAGCAATACATAGCCCTACACAGCCATACATAGCCATACACAGCCATACACAGCCATACACAGCCATACATAGCCATACATAACCCTACATAGCTCTACATAGCCCTACATAGCCATACATAGCCATTCATAGCCATACACAGCCATACATAGCCCTACATAGCCAAACATAGACATACATAGCCATACACAGCCGTACATAGCCATACATGACCCTACATAGCCCTACATAGCCCTACATAGCCCTACATAGCCCTACATAGCCATACATAGCAATACATAGCCCTACATAGCCATACATAGCCATACACAGCCATACACAGCCATACACAACCATACATAGCCATACATAACCCTACATAGCCCTACATAGCCCTACATAGCCATACATAGCCATACATAGCCATACACAGCCATACATAGCCCTACATAGCCATACATAGACATACATAGCCATACACAGCCATACATAGCCATACATAACCCTACATAGCCCTACATAGCCCTACATAGCCATACATAGGCTTACATAGCCATACACAGCCCTACAGAGCCCTACATAGCCCTACATAGCCCTACATAGCCATACATAGCCATACATAGCCATACATAGCCCTACATAGCCACACATAGCCATACATGACCCTACATAGCCCTACATAGCCATACATAGCCATACATAGCCCTACATAGCCATATATAGTTAAACATAACCCTACATAGCCCTACATAGCCATACACAGCCATACATAGCCATACATAGCCCTACATAGCCATACATAGCAATACATAGCCCTACATAGCCATACATAGCCATACACAGCCATACACAGCCATACACAGCCATACATAGCCATACATAACCCTACATAGCCCTACATAGCCCTACATAGCCATACATAGCCATACATAGCCATACACAGCCATACATAGCCCTACATAGCCAATCATAGAAATACATAGCCATACACAGCCGTATATAGCAAAATATGACCCTACATAGCCCTACATAGCCCTACATAGCCCTACATAGCCCTACATAGCCCTACATAGCCATACATGACCCTAGATAGCCATACATAGCCATACACAGCCATAAATAGCCCTACATAGCTGTACATAGCCATACATGACCCTACATAGCCCTACATAGCCATACATAGCCCTACATAGCCATACATAGCCCTACATAGCCCTACATAGCCCTACATAGCCATACATAGCAATACATAGCCCTACATAGCCATACATAGCCATACACAGCCATACACAGCCATACACAGCCATACATAGCCATACATAACCCTACATAGCCCTACATAGCCCTACATAGCCATACATAGCCATTCATAGCCATACACAGCCATACATAGCCCTACATAGCCAAACATAGACATACATAGCCATACACAGCCGTACATAGCCATACATGACCCTACATAGCCCTACATAGCCCTACATAGCCCTACATAGCCCTATATAGCCCTACATAGCCATACATGACCCTAGATAGCCATACATAGCCATACACAGCCATAAATAGCCCTACATAGCCGTACATAGCCATACATGACCCTACATAGCCCTACATAGCCATACATAGCCCTACATAGCCCTACATAGCCCTACATAGCCATACATAGCAATACATAGCCCTACATAGCCATACATAGCCATACACAGCCATACACAGCCATACACAGCCATACATAGCCATACATAGCCATACATAGACATACATAGCCATACACAGCCATACATAGCCATACATAACCCTACAGAGCCCTACATAGCCCTACATAGCCATACATAGGCCTACATAGCCTTTCACAGCCCTACAGAGCCCTACATAGCCCTACATAGCCCTACATAGCCATACATAGCCATACATAGCCATACACAGCCCTACATAGCCCTACATAGCCATACATAGCCATACATACCCATACACAGCCATACATAGCCCTACATAGCCATACATAGCTATACATAGCCATACACAGCCATACATAGCCATACATAGCCATACATAACCCTACATAGCCATACATAGCCCTACATAGCCATACATAGCCATACATGACCCTACATAGCCCTACATAGCCCTACATAGCCATACATAGTCCTACATAGCCCTACATAGCCCTACATAGCCATACATAGCCTTACACTGCCCTACAGAGCCCTACATAGCCCTACATAGCCCTACATAGCCATACATAGCCATACATAGCCATACACAGCCCTACATAGCCCTACATAGCCATACATAGCCATACATACCCATACACAGCCATACATAGCCCTACATAGCCATACATAGCTATACATAGCCATACACAGCCATACATAGCCATACATAACCTTACATAGCCATACATAGCCCTACATAGCCATACATAGCCATACATGACCCTACATAGCCCTACATAGCCCTACATAGCCATACATAGTCCTACATAGCCATACATAGCCATACACAGCCATATATAGCCCTACATAGCCATACATAGCCATACATGACCCTACATAGCCCTGCAAAGCCCTACATCGCCATACATAGCCCTACATAGCCCTACATAGCCCTACATAGCCATACATAGCCATACATAGCCCTACATGGCCATACATGACCCTACATAGCCATATATAGTCATACATAGCCATAAATAGCCCTACATAGCCGTACATAGCCATACATGACCCTACATAGCCCTACATAGCCATACATAGCCCTACATAGCCCTACATAGCCCTACATAGCCATACATAGCCCTACATAGCCGTACATAGCCCTATATAGCCATACATGACCCTACATAGCCATACATACCCCTACATAGCCATACATAGCCCTACATAGCCCTACATAGCCCTCCATAGCCATACATAGCCCTACATAGCCGTACATAGCCCTACATAGCCATACATGACCCTACATAGCCATACATAGCCATACACAGCCATACATAGCCCTACATAGCCGTACATAGCCATACATGACCCTACATAGCCCTACATAGCCATACATAGCCCTACATAGCCCTACATAGCCCTACATAGCCTTACACAGCCCTACACAGCCCTACATAGCCATACACAGTCATACACAGCCCTACATAGCCATACATAGCCATACATAGCCATACATAGCCATACACAGCCATACATAGCCCGACATAGCCTTACATAGCCCTACATAGCCCTACATAGCGCTACATAGCCCTACTCAGCCCTACACAGCCCTACATAGCCATACATAGCCATACATAGCCCTACATAGCCCTACATAGCCCTACATAGCCCTACATAGCCCTTCACAGCCCTACACAGCCATACATGGCCATACATTGCCATACATAGCCTTATATAGCCATACATAGCCATACACAGCCCTACATAGCCATACATAGCCCTATAGCCATGTATGGCTGTGTATGGCTGTGTAGGGCTATGTAGGGCTATGTAGGGCTATGTATGGCTGTGTATGGCTATATAGGGCTGTGTAGGGCTATGTAGCGCTATGTAGGGCTATGTAGGGCTATGTATGGCTGTGTATGGCTATGTATGGCTATGTAGGGCTATGTAGTGTCATGTATGGCTGTGTATGGCTGTGTATGGCTATGTAGGGCTGTGTAGGGCTGTGTAAGGCTATGTAGGGCTATGTAGGGCTATGTAGGGCTATGTATTGCTATGTAGGGCTATGTAGGGCTATGTATGGCTGTGTAGGGCTAGGTAGGGCTATGTATGGCTATGTATGGCTATGTAGGGCTCTTTATGACTATGTAGGGCTATGTAGGGCTGTGTAGGGCTATGTAGGGCTATGTAGGGCTATGTAGGGCTGTTTATGGTTTTGTATGGCTATGTATGGCTATGTAGTGCTATGTAGGGTTATTTTTAGTTATGTATGGCTATGTATGGCTATGTATGGCTATGTATTGCTATGTAGGGCTATGTAGGGCTATGTAGGGCTATGTAGGGTTATGTATGCCTATGTATGGCTATGTAGGGCTATGTAGGGCTATGTATGGCTATGTATGGCTATGTATGGCTATGTATGGCTATGTATGGCTATTTAGGGCTTTGTAGGGCCACGTATGGCTATGTAGGGGTATGTAGGGTTATGTATGGTTATGTATGGCTATGTAGGGCTATGTATGGCTATGTAGGGCTATGTAGGGCTATGTAGGGCTTTGTAGGGTTATGTATTGCTATGTATGGCTATGTAGGGCTATGTAAAGTTATGCCATATATTAACTAACGGGGAACCACTATATGATGCTTACACCACTTACCTGCCAGAAAAAAATCCTTAAGTATCGTTATCGATGTGTACCATGCATAGTTCCAGGCTTCTCTCGGTGGAAAGATGACCCATATTACAACAGAAGTCGCACGTTTGTGTTTCATGTTGTTCATTCTTGATATCGTGCTTATCTCTGGAAATTCCACAATGAGAGCAGTTCTTTATAAGCCTGGCGGTGTAGATAATCTTTATATTGGTACAGTAACAAAGCCAAAAGTAGAGAAAACTAAGGTGTTAATCCGCGCTCACTACACGGCGATCAATGGAGCTGACACATTACAGCGCCGGGGGTAATATCCTCCTCCTGCGGGGGAATCAGACATCCTAGGGCTAGAAGTTGCTGGTGTGATAGAGGAGATTAGCGAGAAATGTGCTGGAAAGTGGACGTAAGTATTTAACACAGTATAAAACACTTGCGTCGATATCTATGGAGGGGGCATATGGATGTGGAACCCTCCCCCCCACCTTCGCCACCTCCTCCCCAGGGGGATTTCCATTTTTTTATCCTAACCCCCCCTCTAAAGATGACTGGAAACCAAACACTCAAATTTTTGTGGGCGCCCTTTCAAAAATTTGTCTGCATTAAGGGACAAAATTTTGTCGGCATCTCTGAAAAAAAAAAATCAGCAACCCCTATTCAAAAACCCGTCATCCTTACAGGGACAGGGAAAAGGGAGGTCAAGAAAGGAACTGTCTGAAGATTCATCATCATCATCATCAATCTTTATTTATACACGAAATCGTATCATTTTACATGGTCTTCCTAGGAATCGTGTTTAAGACTAGACTAAAATACTAAGAGTAAAAGACTAAGGAACTATTGACTATAATGTTAAAAATACAAAAACTTACATTATGGATAATAAGAGTTACAATGGGTCATGGTGTATTAGAAAAATCTTTCCCATGAATTGAAGTTTTAAAAACATTTAAACTGGGCAGTTTCCTAATCTCTGAGGGAATCTTGTTCCACAGAACAGATCCTCTGTAGTGTAGGCTCCTTTTTGCAGACTCAGTTTTGGGTCTGGGGACATAATAATTTAACTCAGAATTTCTAAGATTGTGTGAATGTACATTTGAGGTGTTGGTAAAGATCCGCCTCAGATACGATGGGGAAAGATTATTATGGATTTTATACATTGTCACAGCCAACTGTTTAAGTCTTGCATATTCTAGCCTTTCCCAGCCAAGCTCATCCAACAAAACACTTGAGCGAACGTCATAGTTAGAAAAAGTGAGAATTCTAGCAGCCCTATTCTGCAGTTTTTTAAGTTTGTCTGCTAGTCCCTTATTGATATTACCCCAAACGGCACCACAGTAATTAAAATATGGCATTACCAGTGCATTGTACATGTTCACTCTAGTATCAAATGGTATAAAATGACTTACACGCCTTAAGATAGCAATACCAGCGGATATTTTCTTTGAAATGGTATGAATGTGTGGGCGCCAGTTCAAAGATTCATCAGTTTGAACTCCAAGGGATTTATGTTTAATTACTCTTTCTAAGGGTGTATTATTGACTTTGACTGTGAAGTCACTGTTTATTTGGGATAACTTAAATTGGCTCCCTATAAGCATGTATTTAGTCTTCTTAACATTTAAAGTTAATTTGTTTGCTGACAGCCATGACTGGATTAAATTCATATCATAATTCATTTTATGTTCAAGGACACATGGGTCTTCTGCAGATGTGGTAAGGGTAGTATCATCTGCATACATTCTGGGTTTTGAAAACAAATTACATGAAGGGAGATCATTAATATAAATAGTGAATAAGAGAGGGCCTAAAATAGACCCCTGTGGAATACCACATGTTATATTACAGAAATCAGATTGAACTCCATCAATGAACGTTTGTTGCTTTCGGTCAGATAGATAGGACTGGAACCAGTTAAGGGATTGAGAACTGACCCCATAGAGTTTAAGCTTTCCCAGAAGGATAGCATGATCCATGGTATCAAAAGCTTTTTTCAAGTCCAGGAATATCACACCATTTAAGAGACTGTCGTCAATATTCCATAGCCATTCATTCGTAGCCTCAAGTAAAGCTGTTTCAGTGGAAAACATAGGTCTGAAGCCAGATTGTGATTCAGTAAACAAGTTATTATTATGTAATTATTCATATAATTGATTAAAAACAACTCTTTCAATTAATTATTAAGATTATTGAACATATTGGGCAAATACGGAGGGGGCTATCATGTTCTAGTGAAATTTCCCAAATTATCACATAATTTGCCCATTGTTTGTTTTGTTGTAAGTTGTTTTAACCTGGGCGCCATGAAAAGCTATGTTTGGTTTTGTTTGTTGAATAAATTATTTCTGCTCTTTTTCTTCTTTTTCCTTCTCTCTCTGTCACACAATGTTGCATGACAGTAAGACAGAGGTGCCAGAACTGGACTAGTTCTTGATGTGACAGGGATATAAAACAGAATGACACTGATGAAGAATAACTGGGGGAAGGAAAGGGACTACACAGCCTGTACTGAGTCCATGAGGATGTCTGAGTTATCCTTATGGGTCTGACTGCATCAACAAAATTAAACCTGGTTTTAATTTCTTAACTCACTGCTGGTATCTATTTGACCAGTCCATTAGTGTAGGATTTATCAGATACACTACTATAGAAATTTTTGAAAAGATTTTCTTCTTTTAATTCAGTAAAAAGGATTGTTATGATCACTGTGTTCTTTTCTTTTTTTTTTTCTTTCATAGGAAAGGTGACCATGTTATGGCCTTGTTAGGTGGTGAGTACAAAAATTTTGTTATTTCTACCTACTTGAAGGATATCTGTGTTTGAAGTCAGTCACCAAATCTCCCAGATAAAATCGACATTCAGGCTTTTCTATGCCTTAGTTTGGAATTAAGGCCATTTAATTTCTTCAAAAATTTTACTTTTTTAATTGACAGCAGAATTTCTGCGGCAAATTGCATAAATTTCTTCACTGACGGAGATTATTTTTGTCAGTACAATAATTATGAAAGTGAATTTTGATGGTTTGTTCTTTGCCTTACAAATGTCCTAAGCCAATAATGTACCAGTATCATACTTTGGGCACTGGGTCAAGTGGTGTTTTATATCAGAGGGTTGTGGGGGGGGGGGGGGGGGGGTGGATAGCCTGAATTTCAGACGATTACTGAGGGAGTAAAAATGACTCGAAGTAATTGTCTGAAATTCAGGCTAGGGGCGGGGGTGGAGTGAAGAACAAACAATAGAGTTCATGTCCGCAGGCATAAAATAATACATGACTATGTTTTGGGCCTGACTCAGCCTCATTTTGAGCCACTAGGCTCTTGCTGTTATGTTGTATTGTTAGTTAATCACTAGTCTTAATTTTTATAAATTGTAATTATCATACGGCATGTCTGAAAACCAGCTTGCTGAGCCATTTACCGTGTTTAAATAAAGTTGGTTGATTGATTGATTGATTGATTGAGCCTAACGTGAAAATGACCCGTAAGTCAGGCCCTAAAAAGAGTGGTACTCATGTAAGACATTCATTTAAGTTTACAATGTACAATGTTTAATAGTCAGGGCTGTAGTTTAAATAGCTAGAGGCAAGACAAGGCTAAATAGCCTTGTCTACATGCTGTAAATTTTGATTCTTTATTGAATAAAATACATTCAGTCCTCAGTTGAACTAGATTGATTTTTCTGAAAAGAAAGAAAACTGAAAATGTTATTTCAGAGCTTTTGGATTTTAAAATTTTCTGGGGTAGGGCTTGTCCCCAGACCCTTGTAAGGGCCTTGCACCTTCAACAACCACTCCAGTTATGCCAAAAGTCTGGCTAAAACTCTTATAGTAGTGCTGTAAATTGAAGGAACATGTTTTTTACTGTCTTCTAAATTTACTATAAGTTGGTTTTTAAAGGTGGAGGTTATGCTGAGTATGTGGCTGTTGATGAAGCACTTGTAATGCCTGTCCCAGACTCTTACAAACTCTCGGATGCTGCGGCCATCCCTGAAGTTTGGTTAACAGCATATCAACTATTGCATTTTCTTGGCAAAGTTAAGAGTGGTGAAGTAGTATTAATCCATGCCGGGGCAGCGGCGTTGGTACTGCTCTGGTACAACTGTCAAGGTTAGCTGGAGCAAGGCCTTTTGTTACTGCGGGATCAGAGGAAAAGATTAAGATGGCTGAGTCACTAGGAGCTGAAGGAGGCTTTGACTACAAAACAGGAAATTTCTCCAGTTGGGTGGAAAATGTTACAAATGGTACTTGTTGTTCTGGCTAAAAATGATTCCTAAACTTGCTAAGAATTATGTACTGTGGATGTACGCATCACCTATATTTTTTTTATTACAGTCGAACCCTACTTTACAGACATCTTCCTAATATGGACACCTTGTTACTATGGATAGTTTTCCTTGTACCTAGTCCTTATATTTTCTCTAAATTCAGCCCACTTAACACGGACACCGCGTTAATATAGGGACACTTTCTATGGCCCCCTAAGTGTCTGTATTAACAGAGTTTGACTGTAGTTTAAAATTTACAAGCCAGCTTACAGGGCTAGAAGTTTTTGTTAATTTGTTCTTTGCTTGACTGAAATTCTAAGCCTGTTCTTTCCCTAAATGCTCAAAAGCTTCTGTTGCTAATGGATACAAAGAGGTGTGGCAAAGTAACAAGCACACAAACATAACTTGCTTTGAAACTCAATCTTGATCTCATTGTTGAAGTTCCCACTAAAGGTTCCTTACAAAGTCTTAGGGGACTAAAATACCTATTCTAACATCCCACCCCCATGGCATTATAATCAACCCAAAAAATAAGAAAATGAAAATAAGAAAAGAAATAAATAAAGAAAAAAAATTTGCTTAACTGGAGTTTGTATGCTTAAATTAAGATCTATTATTGTTTTATTTTCTTCTAGGTCGAGGAGCAAATGTCATCCTTGATTGTGTGGGAAGCTCATTTTGGGAACAGAATATAAAGAGTCTTGCTGTTGATGGTCGTTGGATCTTGTATGGTCTTTTGGGTGGCAGTAATGTCTCAGGTGACCTCCTCAGGGACATCCTAAGGAAAAGAGCTTCACTTATAGGAACGACACTGAGGAGTAGATCCCTTGGTGTAAGTTATTATTCTTTTGTTTCAGGATCTCTACATTGTCAATACCAAATGTAGATAGAAATTTAGTTGAGAAATTTAGAAATTTTAAAGTTGAACCTCTTAACGATGGCCACCTTGCAGGGGCGCCCAACGAGAATATAGTTCAAAACCACTTAAACATAGCATTGTTGAACGTATTTTAGTATTTAAATGGTAGATCTATATAGGCATATTTTTATCCCCTAAACTTTTTCATCTGTTCGGATTTCCTAGCTAAAAGTCTAGTGATCCAAAAATTATAGGGATCAAGACTTACCTTTCCGAAAATTTCAGCCAGAGAAAAGGCTCCCGAAATTTCTAGGTGACCTTTTAAGGGTAAAAATCCTTTAAAAATGGGCAATTATACCATTTTTTAGATGTTCGAAAATCCTAGGAGAGGCAGGCAAGCAAGAAATTGTACAAAAAATGTTCCGAAAATTCTAGATCTCAAATCGTCTTCTGAACAGATATTTTCCCCTGACCTTGGGGACAGAAGAAAGTGGCCATTGTGAAGAAGTGGCCATTGTAGAGAGCTTTAAACAAGAGTCAATATGTATGGATTTTTTGTTCACCGGGATGAAAAAAAGTGGCGGTTTTAGAGAGGTGGCCATTGTAGAGAGGTTGGTGTTGGCGGAGGTTCGACTGTACATCAACCACAGCCAAACCCTGCTTCATAGACACCCACTTAATATGGACACCTCGTCATTACGGACAGCTTGCTTTGTCTCTTGGGAAAGAAAGTCCTTACATTTTCTCTAATTTCAACCTGCTTTCTACAGACACTCCATTAATATGGACACTTTCTAAGGCCTTCTCAGTGTCCGTACTAACAGGGTTTACAGTACAGAATCCCCACAGTTAATAACGAAAAAGTGGAAGAGGGCAACGGGGTGGGAATGTGGGGGAGGCGGGAAGTGGAAGGAAAAGGGGGAAATTATGCAAAACTCCTGATTATTTTGCGATTGTAAAAGGGCTAATAAAGGGGTGGGAGGCAGAAATGCTAGGCACGGGAGGTGGGTGGTTCGGACCCCCCTAAACACCACCCCCCCGGCCCCTCTATCTGAAAACAGCATTGTGGTATTAGTGCAGCAAGAAGACCCCCTGCAAGTACTTTTACGATGCCTTACACAAAAAACGGCTTATCATTATTTTCCCCCATTCTTTTGCAGTACAAAAGAGAACTGGTACAAGAGTTTTCAGAAAGAATTGTTCCACAGTTTGCAAATGGAAGACTAAAGACTATTGTGGATTCAGTTTTCACCATGGATCAAATCCAGCTAGCTCACAAAAGAATGGAGTCGAATGAAAATATCGGGAAAAGTATTATACAAATTAGGCCAGATGATACAAATAGTGAAGAAACCAAATCTGAACTCTAACCTTTATATTGTTTGCTTATATTTATTTATTGCTTTTGTCTCATTACAAAATTCTCCCTATTTTAAAATAAGCAGTGCTTTTTTTTGTGCGGGGGGGGGGGGTTCACTAACATGGCCACCGTTTCTTGTTTTGGTAAACTAACACATGACAGAGGCGATGCCATTAATATGAACGAATGGAACAAAATTAAACCGAGCTATAACAGGTACCGTCTGACTTGATTCAATACTCCATGTGGAGTCACGATGGCATCAAGACTGGTCACACTTTGTTGGCGAGTAAGTGAAGTGTTGTATGCGATACTACGCCGCATTCCATCTGAAGTCATGACGTTATGTTCAAGACTGGTCACGCTTTCTTGGCGTGTAAGTGAAACGTTGCATTAGGTACTAAGCCGCGTTCCATCTGAAGTCATGACGTTATGTTCAAGACTGGTCACTCTTTCTTGGCGTGTAAGTTTAACATTGCATTAGGTAATATATAGATTTAGCCAGGGCTAAAAGCGATGCTCCCATCAATAAATTTATATTTTAAGTTAAACAATAAACTTGTAATCCACAAATCAGTTAACTTAAGGGCACATTCATGTGACTTTTAAGGGAAAGGATAAGTTATTTTAGAGTGAAACATCTTACATCGAGTTGATAGCCTAAATATGTACACCCAAAACATAGCAAAAAATAACCCAAAAAATATATTCGATCACATTCAAGAGCCATAATGGCTCTTGATCACAGTAGATTAGGCCTCGAAAACAAATTCTTGGAAAACAAATCAGGCCGAATTTTTTTGCGTTTGATAGGTTTACTTTACAAATTCTTGCCAACAAATCTGAGGTTGTGTAAACCAACCTTTTATACTTTTTATACATCACATCTGAGGTGAAACAGTACCTTTTTATCATACAGACCTCGGACAGTATATACGGTATTTCACAATTTTTCAAGACAAATTGCACTCTGTCAATGTTCAGGACGATCAATCGTGGGCTTTTAGCGAAACCGTTCAAAAAATTTCCAAAATCACCCATACGGCCACCTGGTTTTCATTTCTAGTGCGAGCTGTCAGTCATGGTCGAGTGTTTGAATGAACTTTAACAGAGATACGCTTCAACATAATCGCAAATTTATTATCATTATTTTTTGTTATTTAATGGTTTCAGTTATAACGACGTGTAATCTTATAAAGCGTTTGATACGCGCGACGTTTATTATTTTTACATATAAGTCAACTTGATGTGAGATGCTTCACTCTAAAATCACTTAGCTTTCCCCTCAAAAGCCACATGAATGTGCCCTTAAGTTAACTGATTTGTGGATTACAAGTTTATTGATTGATTTAAATTATATATTTATTAATGGGAGCTTCGCTCTTTAGCCCTGGCTAAATCTACGTATTAATATCTACAAACGGTTAGACTTTGTAGCAGGGCTGTCACAAACGTCAAGATGCCTCGTATATGTAATTAGTAGGTGAGGGATAGAACAGCCACGAAGTTCTTTTGGTTCTATTTCCTTTCCGTTTCCCATGAAAGTAGCAGTGGCGGATGGAGGGGCTCGGGGGGCCCGGTCCCCCCCCCCCAATTATTTTGGATCAAACCGAAAAAATGTTTTTTGGAGCCCCCCCCCCAACCTTATCTAAGGGTCTGGGTGACCATTCCCCCCCCCGCCTTATCTCAAGGTTTGGATCCGGCACTGAGTTGTCTGAGGTGATGCTTGTACATCCCCGATCCAGTCCTTGGTGTGGTCTTCTATCTCAAATTAACATTCGCGTTAGGAGGCATTCATAACTTGTTATTTCATTGATTTTAAAATGCGTCACAAGTAGTCTGCAAAAAGTCCCCAAATCAGTGTTGTAAAATCCCTGAAAAGCAGGGGGGGAGGGGTAGATAATAAGATTTTTACAATTTAAAGTTTTCAAGGTATGTAGGTGAATACAGAATAATACGCCTTTTTCACTTCTTATTTTGCGAAAATATTGTTTGTAATTTGGCCTAATCCAAAGCACAAGTTAGCCATCTTTTGACCGACCGGGCCTAGAGTGAGGTAGATCAACTCAGCCAATTAGGAAGTAAAAGAGAAAATAACCATCAAGGCATATATCGTCTAAAGATGGCTAGTCGCTTAATTAACCTAGTGTTTAGCCAAAGTTTTGTAAAAAAATTCTTGTCCAGGAACTTAAAAAAGTATTATTAAGCCCTTAATTCGGGATCTAGTCATGCAAACACAAAATCATCCTCTAGCCAATCTATAACAAGACACATACAATTAAGAATTAAAGTTTTTAACTTTGAACTAGAAAAAGAAGACATTACGTCTTTTTACATATTCAACGTACTAAAAATCTAGAAACTGTAAAAACTGTAAAAATAAAAACTAAAAGTCTTGAGATATATTTCCCTCTTCGAGCCTCTGGTATACTTTGTCTATCCGGACACCATCAGATATTTGTCTTAGCATGGCGTCATTGGAGTAAGAACCGGTAACACTGGTTATTTTGAGATGCGAGTTTGAAGCCTGGATTGGTGCTAATAGCCCTTTCAAGACAGGAAACCCCAGAGGGACCACAATATAGCGGATTACCTGGACTTAATATCCTGGAGAGCGGGTGTATCAAGAACTTTGACGTCTGAATGGCCTGCTCCACCCTAGAGTAACGAGAACAGAGATTTATTTTGAACAGACTAGACACGATACAAAGTCGCTAGAGATGGGCACAGCGAAACAAGTACTAAACTTAATACAATAGTTATGTTTTGTCTTGTGCTAATATCATGTGTGGCGATCCCCAAGGTTCAATACTAGGGCCTTTGTTTTTTTCTGCTCTACATCAAC
>NC_133201.1:33702662-33720162 GCF_958299795.1 Porites lutea
CGAAGAACGTACGAAGATATCATGGAGGTTACTATCGCGGCGATAGGCGACCAGCAGTGGTTGAGAAAGACTAATGTCTTGAACAATCAGCACCCCTCTAACCAAATGTCCGATAGAATTCCCTTGGTTCTCACTTACCATCCATTAAATGAAAGAATAAGGACAATCCTACTTCTCAAATTTAACATCTTGACTGGTGGCCATTAAATCAGGGAAGTCTTTCCACAATCACCGCTGGTCGCCTATCGCCACGTTTTGTCGAGCACATTCGAAGCAAAGGGAAGAAAGTGCCTGGTTTCCCTGTCGGGGAACATTTTAACACGGCTGGTCACTCGATCCACGACATTCTAGTCCATGGAATTATGCTCTGCGGGGAAAACGCGCAACGGAGGCGCCTGGAGATGCGCCTTATTTTTCAGCTTGGCATCGGTCATCCGCGCGGCTTAAACTCCGACTTCCGTTTCCACTAGGCCGTGCGTGTAATAGAAAAAGTTTCTTTGAGTGTTTATTTTTTCTTTCTTGGCGTATACAAAACTTGCAACGTTTCCATCGTACTTGTAACTCCACTGACGAAGGGCTAGGCCCGAAACCGAGACTTGTGGAGAGGCAAACCAACCACCCCCAACGGCACTATTGTTCATGAGTTTTTGTTGAACATTTCCTTACTTACTTTCTAAAGTGCCACGCAGATTATCGGAATTTTTTTCCGTCATTTGTTGAAAATTGGGATCTACAGGGTGGAATCCAGAATCCAAGACTCTTGCCGGAATTACCTATGTGGGGTGATTTGTTATAACTTCTGTTTTGCACCCTTATTGCCTAGTAGCGGGGCTCCCGCGCGCGCGAAGCGCGCGTGGGACAGAGCCCCATACTCATGGAATATGGTCAACCTCTTTTCGTTTGGTTGTCACGTGATTGACCGAGCGTACGTACGTACGTACGCGTCTACAGATTGTACGGGTGGGGTAGGGGAGACTATCAAAAGGAAGGGAGGGGTGTCTCAGGCGTGTCTTGGCAAGTCCACATCTTTAATATAGGATTTTAGGACATTCACAATATGGTCAATTGACAGCTGTCAAAACAGGATAGCCACTGACCAGTATCCCATGACCATATTGCGGGCTTATGTGTCAACTCATCGAGGTGACGTGATTTATTTGGAAGCTGTCCGCTGACCAGTTAATTGTTTTACTAGATCGCGAACAATGTTCAATCTCATACTTTTACTAGTTAAACTGATAATGCACACATATTGGACATAAATGTTTTGATCAACTGACAGCTGTCAAAACAGGGTACCCGCTGACCAGTATCACTTGACCGTATCGCAGGCTCAGGTGTCGACCCATCGAGGTCAAGTATTTTTTTGAAGTTATCCGCTGACAAGTTACTAGTTTTTAAGTGATCGCAGGCTCAAGTTCAAGTTTTTTCTAAATTCATAAGAAATATGTTGTGTTTATGTGCTACACAGTTAAAATTTTGATTGCAAACTGACCTCGGACGCGAAAATTCAGCCAGCTGTTACAGGCAGGGAAGACAGTTGCTTTTGACTTTTCTCACTATGGTCACGCGTTGGTCACGCTCTACGTCCAATTTTTATGCTCTGATTGGTCAAAATTTGACAGGTGAGTTCATGCGGAAAATTTATGCAGCATCTTGAATCTTGTTTACTTTGACAGCTGAAGCTGACAACTTGTGATGTTTTTAAGTGTCTTTTTCCACTGGATGTGCAAAATGAAATTCAGCTGCTATCAGGAGTCCTCTGTTATTCATGGCTAGTTTGTTTATTGGGTTTTTGGTTGAGGAATACGTCGCTTGTCAAAGTCGGAAATCCGATTTCAGATGGCATTGTTTTCGTTTTCACCTTGCTTGATGCATAAGAGGATTGCAAAGCCTGAAGCGATACTGGCTTTTCTTGATACCTTTCAGGAGCTGCATCTCGAATGGTAAGCCAGAGAAATTATTGTATTTGATGTTTGTTTTTTTGGATCTAATTTAATGAAGTTGAGCGGAGTTTATGCGGTCATTTAGTTTATGCACGTTTGTAAGATTTGAGACAATGATCTGACCGAGTATCAGGTTTGATATAAGCTTACAGAACTCTAAAAAGCCTTTAGACAGTTTCTCACCGCAAATAGAAAGAAAACGTTCCAAAGAATATTTACTTATAATTCTGGCCGGAAAAGAAAGCTTTGAGCGATTTTCTTGCCTCGAGTTTGTCTTTGAAAAAAGCAAACACCGGGAAGCCGGCTTAAAACATAAACTTAAGCTTGAAGCTTGAAGACTCAGGATTTTTAGGGATACTTTAACACTTGTCTTCCTGAATGAAAATTGTTGTTTCTGTATATGTTTCACTGAATTATATTTCTTTTATTGATTGTTAGTAGTCCCTCTTGTAATTTTAATCGCTGTGCCGATTGTTTTCAGTCGTTCAGTGAACATCGCTTGCAAGAGTACTCAAATCAAAATGCCGCGCGTTAATAAACCATTAAATAAAAAATAAACAGAATAAATTCTTTATAATGTTGGAGCGTAACTCTGTTAATGTTCATTCAAACACTCGCCACAGCTTGCACTACAAAAGTGAGAACCGGATGGCCGTATAGGTGATTTTGGAAATTTTTTTAACAGTTTATGAATATTGAATGAGTGCAATTTGTATTGTGAAATACTGCTTTCTGTCCGAGGTCTGCCGATATGATAAAAACAGTGCCTCATACTACTGTTTCACCTCAGATGTGATGTATAAATGATATAAAAGGTTGGTTTACACGCACCCAGATTTGTTGACAAGATTTTGCAAAGTAAACTTGTCGAACGCAAAAAAGTTGGCCTGATTTTCTTTTCCACTAATTAATCTACGGTGATCAAGAGCCATTATGGCTCTTAAATGTGATCGAAGATGATTACCAGTTTTTGGGTGTACATATGAGGCTATCAACTCGATGTAAGATTTGGTTCACTCTTGGGCTGTTTGCAATTTATTTTTCTCTAAAATCAGGTAGCCTTTCCCTCAAAAGTCACATAAATGCGCTCTAAAGTTAACTGAATTGTGGAGTTCGAATACAAGTTTATTGTTTAATTTAAATTATAAATTTATTAATGGGAGCCTCGCTTTTAGCCCTGGCTAAATCTATATATTAAATAATAGCGACTGGAGCAAAAAGTAGATCGGTTATGTAGCGAAAGCGTTCCGATGAAATTTTTTTTTCGACGGAGCTAAGTCATTCCATTCCTTCCTCGTGGGTTTAATTGCTCTTTGACCGGTGGGTGACTGGCATGCGTATAGAAAGCACTCTAATAGATTCCACTTGCCCGAGTGTGGCGATAGACTGTAGTAAGTGCATCCAGTAAGAGAGAATGTTCTCACATTTTGACGCCATTTATTACTGAGTTAAGGGCTACGCGGTAGACGATAAAAAGGGAGGGAGAAATCGGACGCTTGAGAAAGTGACAACAGGCTTTAATTTCTTTTCCTTTCACAGAGGCTGCATCGATAGACGCACGGCAGAGTTAAATTTTTTAAAGTATCATTTGCTGAACAATACATCAGCTTCCCGACGCCTTGAATTCTAGTGCAATAAACAATTAAAATCCTATATGGTACTTAAAGCTATCATTGTGTTATGAAAATGACTGATTATACTTAAATTTAGACACGAGGATAACAATTGGTCTTGAAATAATTCCAGCAAGGGAAGTATGTCAAATGGCTTGTCAAAACTGAAGAAGAGGCGACACATCTTATGCTTCTTTCAGTTTACTTACCGCCGTGAGCGAGGCAAGTGAAGACTAGCAGTTGAAGAATGATGAACGCAACTTTTATTTCCATTGTAATCTAGGGAATATAAATATCACAACTTCTTACTAGGTTATAACAAAAGCTTTGGAAATCATAACATGCACTAACTTATTAAAAACTAGGTAATAGAGCGTCATAGGTTGTCACACGGAGAGCTTTTCTATTAGCTTCTATTCCTTTTCTAAGTAAAAAAGAATCAACCAGGTCAACGAAGATTAGTAAGTAACAAATAAGACTATAAAGCTTCGACTTTATTGAGCCCAGTTTTAAAGTTTAAACAAGGCGATAAAAACTTAAGCATATCTAGATGAAATTTAAAACAAGAGAATCTTCTGAACAACAATAAAACAACGCAGCTGAATAGATTTTACCAAGACTTATCTAAACCTAAAAAGATTTTATCTATTTTTTTTAATTGCCCATAGACGAAGGATTCGATATAAACGTAAACAAGAACTGCTGACTTTCTTAGAGAGTTGAAGCTTTAGATCAGTCCTTAATTTCGATAAATCAGGTTGTACTTACCGGCGATTTTCTCTCTTTGATTTCCTAAAAGTAGTGTTTGCCTTTGAGATCTGAAGGCAAAGGCTGAGGTATATATACCTGATAGTGCATTCCTGAGTGCTAGCTTAGTTGTCAGCAAGGGTTCAGGAAAACAGGTCTTTGCATGTTAAAACAACACGAACGTGATGGAAGCGTTGGCTGCTAATGAGAATCATTCTTTTCCGAAAATTAATATGTTCGTCTAGAAAAGCTGTTGTTCTTCACCTGTTCATTTCTACAACTTCATCTAAGAATCCGCGCTTCTCAGTTATTGATGTCTTCCAGTAGAAAGATGTACAGTGTAATTGAAGACACGACAAAATAAGCTTCTTTTTTGGCCTAGAAGAGTTATGTAGCAAACAAAAGCAAGCAACAAGTTAAATGCCTTGGGCTAAAAATTTTCATAGTGGTCTAAATTGGACGTTTGCGTGAGATCGTCTTTTGGTTCAATATAAACAATGGTAAACAAAATAATAGAAGTAAAAAAATTAAAATAAAATAAAATAAAAGGAATCAGCATTCGAAAGTTCGAGAAAAAGTTTATCTAGAGATTCGGAAGGGCACTTATCTTAAAAAGAAAGAAAAGTGGGCCGAGTGAGAATTCCTGAAGTTCATCACAAACAGTTTCAGAAAGGATAATTATATTCTACATTGTCTTCTTCAACGTATTGGGTTCTACTGGAAATATGGCTTTTAAACCCATCTCAGGAAGTAATTACACGTATTATGTATGAGCTCCCTAGCAAATGAGAGACTTAACATCCCGATTATGAGGGATACAATATATACCTTTCCATAAGCCTAGCTCTAATATTATTCTGTGAGTGTTCTTTTGCAAATGTAGTCACTGATTACAATGTATTTTTAAAATGTTTCTTAGGTTTCGACGCTCTGAATCTAAAAATGCGCATAAAAGCTTTTATCTTTTAGCCATATATTGGGACCTCCCGCTCAGCTCACGTACTCATTGCATGGTTTTCCAATATTTCAGTTATGGGCTGATTTTCTCGAGATGTCTCTCATGACCTAAGCTGTCAGAGGCATAGTCTAAAATGAGGCAGGACATGAGGAAGGTTTATCTCAGATAAGAAAAACTATTTGTCTTAAGAAAAATCACAATTAAAACATGGAAAGCACAGATGCCAAGCAAATATACCTGTACATCAACCGGGGCAAATGTCTAACATTATTGTTGGTTTGCATTTTCAGTTAATCATAATCACACGAAGCGATAATTATAATTAACATTGGGACCTCCTACTTGTTGGTGTATCAATATTTGGTTTGAACAAATTCTGACGCGGCAGAATTTCGAGCAGAATAAGCGATTTTTGAGGCGAGCATTCTGCCGGACGAATAAGGCATTTTCGAGCAGAATTTTAGCAGAATATAAGGAAAAATCAGCGGCACTAATTATATGCATAACAGTTGTAAGAAAAACTTAAAACTAAATAGAAAACAAATGGAAAATGACTTGTGATTAATTTGATTATTTAATAGCTACAACGCACTCACATTAAAAGTAAGATGAATTACAATTTCGCTACGTATAATGAATATCTAATTAGGTTTTAGGGGTTAGGCCCAGGCTCCCTTCTATATTTGCGAAAATAAATACGAACACCAAGCAGAATTCGAGCCGAATAAGGATGTTCAAGCAGAATTTTGAACAGAATAAGCAATTTTTACGAGCACTGCCGGCAGACAGAATAAGCAATTTTACGAGCAGAATTTATCCAAGCCTTAGTTCAGTCATGGGCTGCTTTTTCTCGAAACTTCGCACATGACCTTTCCTACCAAAGTCATTGTCGAAAATGAGGCAAGACAACGCCTTTAGCTTTAAGAACGTTTATTATATTTCAGATTGGATAACCTATCTGTCCTTAAAAATGACGATTACAACATAGAAGGTATACCGATGCCAAACAAATATACCTGTGCGTCAACGAATATCAAACATTTTTCTATGAGTTATCATTTTCACAGGTTAATCATCATTTGAAGCGTTTCTTTGGTTTTGACGAATTAACACTAAATATGCGCCAAAAAGCTTTTTGCGAAAGAATAATGTTATAATTATCATTGGGACCTCTTGCTTGACTGACAGGTACTAATTGGTGTTTTAAAATCGAAAAATCTCGCAAGACCTAAGTTCTGGGCAAAGTCATTGTGCAAAATGAGGAAAGACAACGCCTTTGTCTCGAGTTACATTTATTTAAGATTAGACAAATTATTTGTCTTAAGAAAAATTAAAATGAAAACATGGAAGGTACCGAAAACACACAGTTATACCTGTAAATCCGCAAATATCTTGATTCAATCATTATTTGGGAAGCGTTTCTTTGATTTGATATACCAAGTCTTAAAATAAACATAAGAGGCTTCTGGCGGGAGAATGATTCTATGATTATCATTTCAGTGGACCTCTTTTAATTTCACCTCCTGCACTTCCAATATTCAACCCTAGGAAGCTTTTTCTCGAAACCTTTCCTGCTGAATAAATTGCTCAAATTTGCGGATTAATTATTTACTATCTTATTTAAAATGAGGGTAAAATTCCATAACCAAGAAGAAGCAAACTAGATTCCCGGGGGGCAGACTAGGTTATAGAGGTCGGATTTCGAAAAAACGTATATTTGGTACAAGGCAGTGGAGGATTTGTATCCCCGTCTGTGTGTAACAAGAAATTCAGCTGTTAGGGTAACCAAATACAATCCACCTTCCCGTAAGCGACCACCTAAAATGAGAAGATTCAGTGGTCGCCACTTCCTGGTGGTGGTTATACCGTGTGGCACGAGAATTTTCCGGGAGTTTATTTTTGCGGATTGGCGATTGCTTGTGTTTTGGGGGACTAATTTTTGCAATTAGGACAAATTGGTTTTTCTTGCTGGGAATTATTTTTTTCGATTTTCAAAAAGTACCAAGTACCCAGCACTGATAACATTTTCGTTTTTATTGAGTACGTGCAATAGAAATATTCAAACAATAATACGGTGTGCGTAACCTATATGGAATGAGCAATTCATTGTATACCGTCTTGTTTCTGATCGAAAGAGACAAGTTGTAATTTAAGAGTGATTTTCTGTAAAATTCGAACTTCGGCCTGACACGTTACCTCATCGATTTGGCGGATTTTTGGCATGTAGTCTTAGAATAGTGTCCTAAATACTGAATGTATATTCTTCGGTTCGAATTCTTTTTCCTTAGATACAAGAATCTTTTGCTTAGATACAAGATTGACCGTTTTGACGAGGCCTCGAGGGGCCGCCATATTGGTAAAATAAAAGAGCTTTCAGGGAAATATTTATGGCCTTACCACTGAAATAACCCAATCGTGACTCGCACAGCTACAAAGGACTATCCTTCTTCTTTGCAATTACTTACTTTTATCTGAAAATGGTTAAGTCTGAGCTACGAACGGCTAAAGCTTCTCATAGCATATTTTCGGTTCTTAAAAGGAACACAAATTTGGTAGAAATTGGAAGGGCAATATCATGCTTGCCGCATCGATTTAAATGAGCCATTTTACCTAAACATAGTTTATTTATAGATAAGTAAGATCGTTGAATAAAATTCTTTGGCAAATGTAACAGAGCAGAAAGATAATGGCATGAATGTGCATTTGTTCAGCTACTTAGCCCCTAACAAATATTCGCTGAATCCTTCTTGAGAAAATCCTTCAAAATTGATTGTGGCACATATTTATCTATTTATCGCTTAAAAAATTCCCACTTGTCTTGTAAAAAGATGATCTTTTATTTCTGATCTTGCGACGAGCTTGTAATATGCGCTAAATAAAAATTGTCATTAAATTTTGTTGCACACCGACCAGTTCGAGCTGGCTCTTCGATTTACCTGACAAATGGAGCCGCTCGTATGTACAGTTTCTGCCTGTATATTTTGCTGTATACAGCTTCAAATAAATCACAGTTTCTTATGCAACGATAACGCAAACTTTGTCAAATTTTAGCAATAGGTTAGAAAAACAAACTGTGTTTTGCGGCTTTACGCAAATTACACCCATACCTTAAAACTTTTTAATATAACTATGCTTCCAGTTTGCTTCTATGTACATTTGGCAGACCTTTACAGCGTAAGATATAAAGCCAGTACATAAAATGAAGTAAAAATGACTCATCAAGTCAAATTAGGTGATTGAATAAAAGTCCGAAAAATATGACATATAATGGTTCGGTGGGAGCTGAGACTAAGCTATTTTTAATAGCAGAAACTCATAAGGGGTTGAAACGGGTAACTCTCGTTTGTTTGCTTTGTCCGATGCTCGTGATTATTCATTTTCGAAAGTACCATATTTGGAACGATTGTGAAGTGATTCGTGTAAGTAATGTGAGAAGCATTTAAGCTTAAATTCAGCTTGGATGTTGTGGTCACGATCGTGTTTTGAGCTAATTTCAGACGAATGAACAAACTCAAAACAATAGACAGAGAAGCCGTTTCTTGAAAATTTTTATTCAAAATCCAGAAAGTTAATCTTTTAAAGCAATTCGAAAAACACTATCTGGATCATGGATCCGTTCACGCAAGTGAAATCGGCTGAGCACATGGCAAAATTCAACACAAAATCCATCTCAAATCGGGGCACATTTTGTAATTTTTCTTTAGCGTCGAAGAGAAAAATTTATAAAACTTCTATGAAACATTTAAAAATACATAAATTCCCTTTCTAAAACGAAATTGTCTTGGCCATAGAGTGCAAAATGTACCTGAAAATTCAGCAAAAACTTCACTGTCTTAGTTGCATTTCAAAACAGACCATGCGCTCCGTCGTGAAGAAAACGAGGTTGAATTCCTCGACGGACGATTTCTTGATGAAAAGCTTCCCTTCCTCCACAAAAAGAAAGCTGAGCATTCTTTTGAACTTTCTCTTTCCATTTTTTGTCTTTTAACGTTGTATTTTTAACCCTGAAATGCAGAACTCTTGTCTTAAAACATCTGCATGGTGATCGCGCGGCAGCCATTTGTTGAAAATGGATATCTGTCACTAAGGTTTCCAAATGAGGTAAAAGTGAATATTCACGAGCATTGAACGCGAGTTACAAGTTTCAACCCCTTATGAGTTTCTGTTAATAGTTAAAGAACTGCACGGTGGAACCGGGAAGTGAAATGAACGACATTTATCAAGTTCAAAGTCTTCCAGACGCTGTCAAACGTTTTTCCTGTTCTTAGGTTGAGCAGAAGGGTTGTTTATTCTTTTCTCTCCCATTCTTGTGAGTATTCTGAATTTTGCTCAGTATTTTCTCGTAACTTCTAATCCTGTAGCAAACTGGAATTTTGAGGAATGCCATGACTTTGCTTGTAGACTGACCACACCAAAGGTACTTCATCATAGACATATAAAAGTCTGAATTCAGAGGCTCAAAAAGTAACTGATCGGTTTCTGGAAAATGAAATGCAGTCTCTTTGGGGCGAGCAAGCTATAATAATATAGTTATTAAAATGGAATCACTGTTTTAACATGACGGTATCCCAAAAGTCGAGCCAGCCCGGCGCGAGCGAACACAATTTTGGTGCCAATATGTTTGGCGGGAAGAGGCTGATTTTAGAGTTTAGTCAAATCTTCTTAACTCCATGACCATGCAACTTTCCAAAAATAGATACTGTCGCGTATTACTTAGATGGATTCTATTTTGTATAGTCTTACTTTAAGTCTTTTGAGCATCTTATATAAGCTGTAGTCGTTGTTTAAGCACGTGCGATTTTGTAATTAAGGATGTTAGCTTCGAGTTGAGTGTCACCGTTGTTGGAGTTCTTACTGAGTGTCATCCCTCAAGAGCCTACAGATAACAAAATATTTCCGTTCTAATCATATAGTTCTGTTTTTTAAATACTTAACTCAAACAGGAACTCAGCGTCCAATAACTAACGCCACGTTTCCTACAATAAAGACCTGCCCTTCTCAAGCCAAGAAAACCCAAGAAATTTCACCAAAGGGCATAAGCCATAAAAAAGTACAAAATTAACTCTGTCATAAAAACACAAACACCTCGAAACCTTAAGCTCTCACTACTTCTTTACAGTAAGTTTTTAAAGTTAAATGACTTCAGAATGCGTAAACATAAAACATAAACATAGGGAAGCGATGCGACGGGTGGAATAGATATTGACGTTGCACAAGAAAAATATCAAATGCCCCTGGCAACTTCTACGAGAGCTTTTTCCTGGTCAGGTTTGAACAATAAGTTGGGTATTCTGAAGACAAATATTTGTGAGTAAATCCCAGTTACAACAAAGCACCTGGTTGGTTACGTTCCATGTGAAAAACTACTAAAAATAGCTTAGTCTCAGCTCCCACCGAATCATTCCATGTCATATTTTTCGGACTTTTATTCAATCACCTAATTTGACTTGATGAGTCATTTTACTTCATTTTATGTACTGACTTTATATCTTACGCTGTAAAGGTCTGCCAAATGTACATAGAAGCAAACTGAAAGCATAGTTGTATTAAAAAGTTTTAAGATATGGGTGTAATTTGCGTAAAGCCGCAAAACACAGTTTGTTTTTCTAACCTATTGCTAAAATTTGACAAAATTTGCGTTATCGTCGCATAAGAAAGTGTGATTTATTTGAAGCTGTATACAGCAAAATATACAGGCAGAAACTGTACATACGAGCGGCTCCATTTGTCAGGTAAATCGAAGAGCCAGCTCGAACTGGTCGGTGTGCAACAAAATTTAATGACAATTTTTATTTAGCGCATATTACAAGCTCGTCGCAAGATCAGAAATAAAAGATCATCTTTTTACAAGACAAGTGGGAATTTTTTAAGCGATAAATAGATAAATATGTGCCACAATCAATTTTGAAGGATTTTCTCAAGAAGGATTCAGCGAATATTTGTTAGGGGCTAAGTAGCTGAACAAATGCACATTCATGCCATTATCTTTCTGCTCTGTTACATTTGCCAAAGAATTTTATTCAACGATCTTCCTTATCTATAAATAAACTATGTTTACGTAAAATGGCTTATTTTAAATCGATGTGGCAAGCATGATATTGCCCTTCCAATTTCTACCAAATTTGTGTTCCTTTTAAGAACCGAAAATATGCTGTGAGAAGCTTTAGCCGTTCGTAGCTCAGACTTAACCATTTTCAGATAAAAGTAAGTAATTGCAAAGAAGAAGGATAGTCCTTTGTAGCTGTGCGAGTCACGATTGGGTTATTTCAGTGGTAAGGCCATAAATATTTCCCTGAAAGCTCTTTTATTATACCAATATGGCGGCCCCTCGAGGCCTCGTCAAAACGGTCAATCTTGTATCTAAGCAAAAGATTCTTGTATCTAAGGAAAGAGAATTCGAACCAAAGAATATACATTCAGTATTTAGGACACTATTCTAAGACTACATGCCAAAAATCCGCCAAATCGATGAGGTAACGTGTCAGGCCGAAGTTCGAATTTTACAGAAAATCACTCTTAAATTACAACTTGTCTCTTTCGATCAGAAACAAGACGGTATACAATGAATTGCTCATTCCATATAGGTTACGCACACCGTATTATTGTTTGAATATTTCTATTGCACGTACTCAATAAAAACGAAAATGTTATCAGTGCTGGGTACTGGGTACTTTTTGAAAATCGAAAAAAATAATTCCCAGCAAGAAAAACCAATTTGTCCTAATTGCAAAAATTAGTCCCCCAAAACACAAGCAATCGCCAATCCGCAAAAATAAACTCCCGGAAAAATTACGTGCCACACGGTATAACCACCACCAGGAAGTGGCGACCACTGAATCTTCTCATTTTAGGTGGTCGCTTACGGGAAGGTGGATTGTATTTGGTTACCCTAACAGCTGAATTTCTTGTTACATACAGACGGGGATACAAATCCTCCACTGCCTTGTACCAAATATACGTTTTTTCGAAATCCGACCTCTATAGCCTAGTCTGCCCCCCGGGAATCTAGTTTGCTTCTTCTTGGTTATGGAATTTTACCCTCATTTTAAATAAGATAGTAAATAATTAATCCGCAAATTTCAGCTATTTATTCAGCGGGAGAGGTTTCGAGAAAAAGCTTCCTAGGGTTGAATATTGGAAGTGCAGGAGGTGAAATTAAAAGAGGTCCACTGAAATGTTAATCATAGAATCATTCTCCCGCCTGAAGCCTCTTACGTTTATTTTTAGACTTGGTATATCAAATCAAAGAAACGCTTCCCAAATAATGATTGAATCAAGATATTTGCGGATTTACAGGTATAACTGTCTGTTTTCGGTACCTTCCATGTTTTCATTTTAATTTTTCTTAGGACAAATAATTTGTCTAATCTGAAGTAAATGTAACTCAAGACAAAGGTGTTGTCTTGCCTCATTTTGCACAATGACTTTGCCCAGAACTTAGGTCTTGCGAGATTTTTCGATTTTAAAACACCAATTAGTACCTGTCAGTCAAGCAAGAGGTCCCAATGATAATTATAACATTATTCTTTCGCAAAAAGCTTTTTGGCGCATATTTAGTGTTAATGCGTCAAAACCAAAGAAACGCTTCAAATGATGATTAACCTGTGAAAATGATAACTCATAGAAAAATGTTTGATATTCGTTGACGCACAGGTATATTTGTTTGGCATCGATATACCTTCTATGTTGTAATCGTCATTTTTAAGGAAAGATAGGTTATCCAATCTGAAATATAATAAACGTTCTTAAAGCTAAAGGCGTTGTCTTGCCTCATTTTCGACAATGACTTTGGTAGGAAAGGTTATGTGCGAAGTTTATTTTCCATTTGTTTTCTATTTAGTTTTAAATTTTTCTTACAACTGTTATGCATATAATTAGTGCCGCTGATTTTTCCTTATATTCTGCTTAAATTCTGCTCGAAAATGCCTTATTCGTCCGACAGAATGCTCGCCTCAAAAATCACTTATTCTGCTCGAAATTCTGCCGCGTCACCAACAAGTAGGAGGTCCCAATGTTAATTATAATTATCCCTTCGTGTGATTATGATTAATTGAAAATGCAAACCAACAATAATGTTAAACATTTGCCCCGGTTGATGTACAGGTATATTTGCTTGGCATCTGTGCTTTCCATGTTTTAATTGTGATTTTTCTTAAGACAAATAGTTTTTCTTATCTGAGATAAACCTTCCTCATGTCCTGCCTCATTTTAGACTATGCCTCTGACAGCTTAGGTCATGAGAGACGTCTCGAGAAAATCAGCCCATAACTAAAATATTGGAAAACCATCCAATGAGTACGTGAGCTGAGCGGGAGGTCCCAATATATGGCTAAAAGATAAAAGCTTTTATGCGCATTTTTAGATTCAGAGCGTCGAAACCTAAGAAACATTTTAAAAATACATTGTAATCAGTGACTACATTTGCAAACCAACACTCACAGAATAATATTAGAGCTAGGCTTAAGGTATATATTGTATCCCTCATTATCCAAAGAGTCAAACTGGACTATCACTTTGTTAGTTGAACCGTTCAAGGAAGAAGGAAAAGGTAATTCCCCAATTCATTTATTCATTTATCCTAAATTAGCTAAATTTCCTTTAACCCTTGTGGTTAAGAAATACCTTTTGAACAATTTACAAATGTATTTATTTAGCAAGGCTAAGGCTGTAGCAATTCATACAGAACGTAAATTCCTCGTTCCATAAGCCATAAAGCAAATAAGCACGCTTCAAATGCAATATTCCTTGTTCTATAAGCCATAAAGCGAAGTAAGTACGCTCCGATAGTAAGACTATTCCTCGTTTCAATAAGCTACAGAGCAAAACAAGCACGCTCCAATTCACAGACATATTTCTCGTTCTTTAAGCCATAAAGCAAAACAAGTTCCCTTCAAATGTAATACAGTACTCCTTGATCTATGTTCTATAAGCCATAAGGCGAAACTTGCACGCTCAAACAGCATTACATTGCTCGTTCTATAAACCATAACGCAAACCAAAAGCACGCTTCAAATGTAATATTCCTCCTTTTTTTAAGCCATAAACCACAACAAAAGAAAAGTATAATTCCAGGTTCTAAATGGGGTACGGGGGATAATGCTTCATCGGAAAAAGAAATTGAAAAACAAAAAAAATCTTATTTAAAAGGAGCACACGTTTTTAGTTATTTTATGGAGTTACAAAAATCACAAGTTTGTTTCTTCTTGAATTTGTTCTACTCTCTTCCAGCTTGAGTGTCTTTCCTTTCATCCGTACTCTTTATTTTTAGCGACACGATTATCAGAATTTCAACTACACCTTTACTTGGAAAAAAAAGGAACGATTTATTTTTTCAGTTGGAAAGTTAACTCGGATTTCATAGGTCCGTTCTTGTCAAACAGCTAACATAGTGTTCTTTAATATAGGAAAAAATTTGGAAATTAGTTCACCTTCAAATACGTCGCTTATTTATTTCAGAGCGCTGTCCAGTCAATTAAAGTTATTTCAGTCACTGAGATCATCATTTTCTTACAGATAGTTTATCCAATCTGAAATATAATAAACGTTCTTTAAGCTAAAGGCGTTGTCTTGCCTCATTTTGGACAATGACTTTGGTAAGAGAGGTCATGTGCGAAGTTTTGAGAAAAACAGCCCATGGCTGAAATATTGGACAAGGAGGTCCCAATGTTAGTTAGGATTATCCCTTCGTAAAATTCTTTCATGCACAATGCGCCGAAACCAAGGAAAATTTCACAGTTAATGATTATGATTAATTGAAAATGCAAACCGACAATAATCATGTTAGATATTCGCCCCGGCTGATGTACAAGTATATTTGCCCATAACTGAAATATTGGAAAACCAATGAGTACGTGAGCTGTGCTTTTATGCGCATTTTCAGATTCAGAGCGCCGAAACCTAAGAAAAAATTCAAAAATACATTGTAATCAGTGACTACATTTGCGAACCAACACTCACAGAATAATATTAGAGCTAGGCTTATGGAAAGGTATATATTGTATCCCTCATAATCGGGATGCTAAGTCTCTCATTTGCTAGGGAGCTCATACATAATACGTGTAATTACTTCCTGAGATGGGTTTAAAAGCCATATTTCCAGTAGAACCCAATACGTTGAAGAAGACAATGTAGAATATAATTATCCTTTCTGAAACTGTTTGTGATGAACTTCAGGAATTCTCACTCGGCCCACTTTTCTTTCTTTTTAAGATAAGTGCCCTTTCGCGTCTCTAGATAAACTTTCTCTCGAACCTTCGAATGCTGATTCCTTTTATTTTATTTTATTTTAATTTTCTTTACTTCTATTATTTTGTTTACCATTGTTTATATTGAACCAAAAGACGATCTCACGCAAACGTCCAATTTAGACCACCATGAAAATTTTAGCCCAAGGCATTCAACTTGTTGCTTGCATTTGTTTGCTACATAACTCTACTAGGCCAAAAAAGAAGCTTATTTTGTCGTGTCTTCAATTACACTGTACATCTTTCTACTGGAAGACATCAATAACTGAGAAGCGCGGATTCTTAGATGAAGTTGTAGAAATGAACAGGTGAAGAACAACAGCTTTTCTAGACGAACATATTAATTTTCGGGAAAGAATGATTCTCATTAGCAGCCAACGCTTCCATCACGTTCGTGTTGTTTTAACATGCAAAGACCTGTTTTCCTGAGCCCTTGCTGGCAACTAAGCTAGCACTCAGGAATGCACTATCAGGCATATATACCTCAGCCTTTGCCTTCAGATCTCAAAGGCAAACACTACTTTTAGGAAATAAAAGCGAGAAAATCGCCGGTAAGTTCAACCTGATTTATCGAAATTAAGGACTGATCTAAAGCTTCAACTCTCTAAGAAAGTCAGCAGTTCTTGTTAACGTCTATATCAGATCCTTCGTCTATGGGCAATTAAAAAAATAGATAAAATCTTTTTAGGTTTAGATAAGTCTTGGGAAAACCTATTCAGCTGCGTTGTTTTATTGTTGTTCAGAAGATTCTCTTGTTTTAAATTTCATTTAGATATGCTTAAGTTTTTATCGCCTTATTTAAACTTTAAAAATGGGCTTAATAAAGTCGAAGCTTTATAGTCTTATTTGTTACTTACTAATCTTCGTTGACCTGGTTGATTCTTTTTCACTTAGAAAAGGAATAGAAGCTAATAGAAAAGCCCTCCGTGTGAGAACCTATGACGCTCTATTACCTAGTTTTTAATAAGTTAGTGCATATTATGATTTCCAAAGCTTTTGTTATAACCTAGTAAGAAGTTGTGATATTTATATTCCCTAGATTACAATGGAAATAAAAGTTGCGTTCATCATTCTTCAACTGCTAGTCTTCACTTGCCTCGCTCACGGCGGTAAGTAAACTGAAAGAAGCATAAGATGTGTCGCCTCTTCTTCAGTTTTGACAAGCCATTTGACAGACTTCCCTTGCTGGATTTATTTCAAGACCAATTGTTATCCTCGTGTCTAAATTTAAGTATAATCAGTCATTTTCATAACACAATGATAGCTTTAAGTACCATATAGGATTTTAATTGTTTATTGCACTAGAATTCAAGGCGTCGGGAAGCTGATGTATTGTTCAGCAAATGATACTTTAAAAAATTTAACTCTGCCGTGCGTCTATCGATGCAGCCTCTGTGAAAGGAAAAGAAATTAAAGCCTGTTGTCACTTTCTCAAGCGTCCGATTTCTCCCTCCCTTTTTAACGTCTACCGCGTAGCCCTTAACTCAGTAATAAATGGCGTCAAAATGTGAGAACATTCTCTCTTACTGGATGCACTTACTACAGCCTATCGCCACACTCGGGCAAGTGGAATCTATTAGAGTGCTTTCTATACGCATGCCAGTCACCCACCGGTCAAAGAGCAATTAAACCCACGAGGAAGGAATGGAATGACTTAGCTCCGTCGAAAAAAAAATTTCATCGGAACGCTTTCGCTACATAACCGATCTACTTTTTGCTCCAGTCGCTATTATTTACTAGGCAATTAGGGTGCAAAACAGAAGTTATAACAAATCACCCCACGTAGGTAATTCCGGCAAGAGTCTTGGATTCTGGATTCCGCCCTGTAGATCCCAATTTTCAACAAATGACGGAAAAAAATTCCGATAAGCTGCGTGGCACTTTAGAAAGTAAGTAAGGAAATGTTCAACAAAAACTCATGAACAATAGTGCCGTTGGGGGTGGTTGGTTTGCCTCTCCACAAGTCTCGGTTTCGGGCCTAGCCCTTCGTCA
>NC_133201.1:33725162-33737662 GCF_958299795.1 Porites lutea
TTCCACTTCTAATATTATTTTACAAATAGAAACGTCAATAGTGAATTTAAAAATAATCTTTGTGAAAAAGCAAAAGCAAACACGCGAACGCCCAACTCAAGGCCGGGATGCGACATTCATTTTAACAGAAATGGCCCTTTTCACCCTAGAGACAGATTATTCGTGTGAGACGGGTTATCCGTTTGATGATTCGCGTCAGATAGGTAATACGTCTTAATTTGAGAATGGAATAGTTTCAATTTTGAATGAACAATCCGGCCTGACTTTACCGTCAATTTCGACGGACAGTTTGAAGACGGGATTATCCGTTCCAGATAGCCTGTGTACAGCCGCCCCCTCCCCTCAGAAAAAATCGGAGAAGGGGTGTTTGTGGGGAGAGCCCGACTGTACATAGTCTAGTCTTCGACGGATAATCCATTTCTAGCTCTAGTATGAAAACGGCCAATAACAAAATTCCTGTGTCCAGTGTTTTTAATGATAGCGAAGGACTGTACGGAACGACTGTCTGCCGTTGCCTTGTTCGTAGACCCCATTATTCCGCGGGGCTAATGCGTTTCGGGTCACGTGGTCCGAGCGAGTTCGCCAGCGAAATGCCTTGACCGAGATTTCGTGGGAAGACGCCGCATAGGGCTAGTCATGGCAATGTCTATCGTAGCGTCAGAGATAAACGGGGAAATGTTGTTTATCGGCAACGTGTTTTACAAACAGTGACATCTCCGCGTGTTGTTTCACTAGTGTTTCGAGGGAAAGACCTTCTGAAAATCAATATAATTTGCGGCAAATATTAATCCCTGGCGAGAAGCCACACTTTCGCTATGGAAAAAATTAGTTCCCCGAGAGAGCGGCGGAAATGGAGCCTAGGTCTTGGTCAACACCTAAAAGACGCTTCGCCTAACGTGCGTACGGAGTCATACTAACCGGGAAGTAAAAAACGCAACCATAAGTAAGTTTAGTACCTTCCTTAAAAGTAACAAATCTAGGGAACAATTTCTTTTACGGTTAACTCTTTTTTACCCTATTTACGGTTAACGGTTAAAGTTTTTCAATTTTTACGGCTATCGACTAAATTTTTGGCCGTTTTACGCCTATCGGTTAACCCCACTGAGACCCTCTTTTTAATGTACCCAATACTACATACCTATGGTAAAGGTTATCTATAGGTACTGAGTAATCCAATCGCATCTCTTTTCAGATTTTTGTTCTGATAAACAAGATGGTTTCTACGCAGACCCGGACGATCCACACAAATTCTACCGCTGTGTCTATGGGAGAACTTTCCATTTTGACTGTGCCGATGATCTCGTTTGGAATCAGCAGATTTTAACTTGTGTTTGACCGCAATAATCAAACGAGCGAAAGCAGACGGGACAACTATTGGCCATCCTTGAAATTTTAAGAATGGGATAATGGGTTACAATTAATTTTATGTATGGTAAAGGAAATAAAGGAAAACGATCGAATACGTGCGTGGTTTGAATATAGTTTGGTCTAAATAAAGTACAATAATCTAAATAATAGGTATCAATAAATGCTTTTTCTGAAAGAAATGCTTGTTTCTGACAGGGTTCGTTTTGATTGCGTTGTTTCGGCCGTTCACTATGGTCTGGGTAGTATCCAGTGCCGGATCCAGATCTTGAGATAATGGGGAGAGGCCGTTCATCCAGACCCTTAGATAAGAGGGGAGGGGGGGGGGGGAAGAACTCGGTGTCCAATAATTTTTTATTGCTCTAAAAATATGGAGGGGCGGGCACCTCCCCTGGATTCGCCACTGGTATCAGATTATCAGTATGGAATTTCTATGCTGGCGTTGCAAAATATCGAAGCTAGACGTACAAGCGATGTAACACTTCGTAGAGAGTTTGATCTATCCTTCATACATGCACCAATAATTCTCGGACAAATCAAAAGGCTGAAAAATTGCTAAGTTGAGTATGTCACAATAAGAATCACACATCTAAAGTTTCCTTGCGGTATAGTTATTTAGGGTATAACCTGGGGACCAGAGGTTTTTTTTCGCGTGCGACGAGGAACTTCGTCGGCTGCAAGACTTAACCGAAACTGGAAACCGCGCATGAAAAGCCTCTGGCAGCCAGGGCATTTTGGGTACGGTCAAGTCCTAAATAGTTTTGAAAAGTATGTAACAAAGTCTGACCGGCTTCATCACCATTCACTTTAATAATAAATAAAATAATAATAATAAATAATTTATTTCTATAGCGCATTTTTCTAACGCCCAAATGCGCCTTACAGTAACAAATATATTATAATCTATACACTAAAAAATGTAAAAAAAAAAATATCTTAAGAATCGGAAAAATCAAAAGTCTAAAAGTCCTAAAAATCAAAAAAAAATAAATGGAAAGTCTAAAAATATGCTTGTCGAAAAAAAAAGGTCTTAAGCTTAGCTTTAAAGATAGATACAGATGCGCTGCTTTTAATCTCGAACAGTGGAAGCGAGTTCCATAGGTAAGGCGCGCACACTGAGAAAGCCCTCAAGCCAATCAATTTGAGCTTGTGCGTTGGCTGCTCCAGTAGAAGTTGGTCAGCAGACCTAAGAGCTCGCCTAGGAACGTAAGGACTAATGAGCTAAGTCAGGGACGTTGGAATCGCACCATGGAGTGCCTTAAAGATGTACAATAAGATCTTAAAAACAATACGCTGACGGACGGGGAGCCAGTGTAGCTCAATAAGTAGTGGTGTGACATGATCAAACTTTCGCTTGCAAGTGATCACTTTGGCCGCCGCGTTCATAACATATTGTAGTCTCTGAATAAGATAATCAGGTAGGCCATAGAGAAGCGAATTACAATGATCTACGCGAAACGTTACTAATGCATGCACTAGTGTTTTGGTTGAGTCAATATTAAGTCATGGACGTACACGACTAATGTTTGTGATGTGATAAAAAGCGGTCCTGCATAGTTCATTGACGTGTTCCTCGAAACTCATGGTATCGTCGGAGACGACACCAATGTTCCGTACGCTAGATGTGGGCTCCACAGTAGCATCACCCACAGTAATCGTATCTAATGGTGGCTTAGGGCGATGTTTAGCGTGCAGAACCAGGAGTTCAGTCTTATCATTGTTTAACCGGAGATTGTTTAAAAGCATCCATTGGTTCAGCTCACGCAAACAAACTTCAACCCTAGTGCGTGCAGACACAACGTCCTCCACTTTAGTGGTCTTCATGCTAAGGTACAGTTGAGTGTCGTCCGCGTACATGTGAAACCCTACACCATGGCGACGCAGGATAGCTCCGAGAGGAGCGGTATAGACTAAGTATAGGAGTGGGCCCAAGACGGACCCCTGGGGAAGACCACAGGTCTGTTGACGATCAGAAGAACTAGTATCTCTGATTTGGACGAACTGTGAATGACTGGACAGGTAAGACTCAAGTGTAGGAAGAGCCCTGAACACAATTATTACCTGTGATAACTTTGAAGGGTTAATGCATTTACAGTGACGCTGCATTTAGAATAATTTTCTCGGTATCCCATAAGATTGTTAGGGTTTTTATTACCCAAACATTTTTTTTCCCTTTTAAAGTGAAATTGGTTTTAGAGAGATTTAGAGTCACTTTTACGACGGTAAAAAACGGCAAACGAGAATTTGTACCACGTGACCACGTTTTCCCTTTACTTGTCGTTTGCTGTTAGGATTGTTTATTATTGGTTTCACACCAGTTTTATACATAAGAACTGTATGTTGTCTGTTCATTTTTCTGTGTGACTCCTCTCTATTGCTTCCCAGGAGCGTAACGTCCATATACGCGCATACGCTCGTGCGTATAGCTGAAAAAGAACTGAAAAGAGAAAAGAATTTGCAGAATGTCTTTCGTTGTGCTTTAATTCAATTCCAGTCGCGTCTGCGTCGACGCAGATGTAATCTGGGGCGGTACTTTTTGGCATATATGGCTCTCATAAGGTAGCCGATCCGATATACTCAAGGGTCCACCTACGATTAGGGATAAAGGGCCGGGATCATCATGACGGATCCTCTTCTCTCCGCTCGGCATACAGCGCAGTGTACTCCAAGGTAGCTTATGTTTGGTTTATGACCTGGAATTGGGGGGAAAAGATCGTTTACTTGACATACTGTACACCGAAGAGGGATGCTTTCGGATGGAATCCAGGGGTTGAGGGCTTGGTATAAACAGGACTCACAGGCATGCACAGGTACTTGATTCCTCCTCCTTTACGCCTTGGTTGCCATCCAGCTACTCGACCTAGCTCAATAAAAAAATAGAAAAGAATGTTTAGTTAATCGCCATATGTTTAATCTGTCTGTCTCTCTGTCAGTATTTATTTATTTATTTATTACAGATGCACTCCACTACATTACAAGCAAATAATGAAATGAAATTAGCTAACACTACTATAAGAAAAAAAAAAAGTTGTGGGGAAGGAGACAACCAAAAGCGCCAATGCGCCATACTAGGGATGCCCCCACTAATTAAAATATAACAAAAATATATACAAATAGAAATCTAAATGTTCTAGTTATCCTTAATAAAGCTTAAAACATTTCTTTTAAAAGTTGCAATACTGTTTGATTCTCTAATATGATTGGGTAAACCATTCCATTCATCTACAACACGGTTAAAAAAAACTATATTTAAAACCGTCAGTTCTACTAAAATTTGGAACAAGGTCCTGTGTGTCATTTTTCCTCAAGTTATAACCTGTATTTCTGTCCTTACAAAATATGAGCTTATTTGAAATGTCAATATCATAATGCCTATTAATTACATTAAAAAAAATGTAACATCTCTAGTGAACCTCCTATTAGATAATGACAACAATTTTAGCTTAGATAGTCTAGTATCATAATCATCATAAGACCTAGTGATCCAACTGGTAGCTCTTCGCTGAACAGCCTCCAATTTATCAATGTTACGTTTAGTATGAGGGTTCCAAGTTTCGCATGAATATTCTAATAAAGGTCTCACAAGATTACAATAAAGTGTCTTCATGGTATCAATATCCTTTAAGTTCCTACAAGTCCTCTTAACCAACCCTAAAACCCTATTAGCCTTAGCAGTTATTTTATCTACGTGTTGGTTCCATTAAAGATTACTAGAAGTAAATAATCCTAAATCTTTATACACATTAACGCTTTCCAAAGGTTGACCTTCAATATTATACTCTCCAACTAAGGGTGACTTTTTCCTGGTTATTCGCATGATCTTACATTTCTTGATATTAATTCTCATCTTATTCATCTTACACCAATCTGAAATTTTATCTATGTCACTTTGAAAAGTAGACAGATCTTCTTGAGTACTAATAACCCTATACATACAGAGCAATTGAACTGTCCTTACTAATTACCCCTGGTAAATCGTTGATGTAGACTATGAAGAATAGTCCGTCGGTCGGTCTATCTGTTCGTTCGCCCGTCCGCCTGTCCGTCCGTCCGTCTAACTGTCCTTTCGCCCGTCCGTCTGTCTGTCGCTAGGTGTGTCTGTCTGTATGTCTCTCTACTCTCTGGTCCTTGTGTTCATTTTCAAACTCTTATTAGGGTGGGTTTCTTTGGGACTATCTAGTCATGCATCAGTGATCCGAGAGCACTCTGATCATGGTACATCAAAAGAACCAATGAATCCTTTCCCAGGCTAGATTCGTCAGTTTCTTTGATGTGCTATAAAGCGAGTGATCTTCAAACACTTGTCCAGATCCGGATCATCCTAATGGAACGCATACTAAAATTAATCAGCATATATTAGGACCTAGCGCATGCCGCCTCGAACACATGATATTTCACACCTTTAACAATAACGTGCCGCAAGACTGACTTCAATCATTTTGAAGAAATGACCCCCCAATAAATTGGTATCTTGTACGGCGTCCAATTACTAGAACTCCTGATTGACTAGAACCCTTCCTATCTTAAAACATTTGCGTATTCAAACTATTTTTGAGAAGTAAATTCTGCACTACAATTTTTAAGTCAAAACGTTAACCTCTCTTTATACCAGGTCAGAATGAAACGCTATTTGATGTCTTTTCAAAAAGCTAAAATCTGTCTTCGCATCAACTGAATCATTATCCAGTTTTGTTATTCAAGACTTCAGTTAAGATGGATACTGGGTTCAATAGATAGGGTGCGTTCGATTGGGAAACCTGGATTTAGATTTTAAAGTCCGGATTTCGGACTTGCAGGCGAACGCGAAATCCGAAAACGGGTTTCAGCGCTGAGATATCTGTTGTTGGATTTCCCTTTTACCGTTGGATTGGGAAATCCGAAAAAGGATTTTAAAAAACTGTCCTTAAGAAATGGTTCGTACATGTACAATCTTGAAAAGGTCTTGAATTTTACTACTCGTCTTGAAAAGTCGTTGAATTCGGTTTAGGCCCTTGAAAAGTACTTGATTTCTTTATTAGGTCTTGAAACGTCCTTCTCAAACTCATTAATAATTCATTAAGAAAATACAAAGGAAATTAATGTTTAATGAGTGTTTGGAAATCGGATGAAACACTGCTTAGTATTTGCATCCTTAATTTCTCCTTCAAAAATGATTTTGTTTGAGAAGAAATATCAAACATTCGACACAGTGTTTCATCACCAGATGAAACACCTCGAAGTTCGTCAAAAATACTCCGCTGCGCGTCGTATTTTCAACTCTCTTCTCGGTGTTTCATCTGGTGATGAAACACTGGATCTCATGTTTGATATATTACTTGAAATTCACAACCTTGTCCACGCCAGACACCTTTTTCTGTAAAATTAGATTATTTTGCCGGGGAAAATTTGGCTCATCCACGGTGTAAGAACCTGTAAAACTCGCTGGTAACGTAAAAACATTTTTGTGCATGAACAATATTTTATTTCTATTTCTTTATTTCAAATGTTATTTCTGTACCTACGATGCAATTGCAAGTCATACCCAGTCATTTTGCAAAGTCTTCAAGGAAAGAAGAATAAAATAACGTGATCAAGGATGGCCGCAGAAGTAAAAATCGTAAATTACTCCAGTTAAGATGGATACTGGGGGTTAAAGAATGTCGATTTATCAAATAAATCTTAGTCCTTGAAAAATTTAATTTGTCCTTGAAAAATCCTTGAAAAGTTCTTGAAATTTGTTTGTCTGAAGTTGTACGAGCCACGTAAAGAACAGCGGTCTTGCACGCGCACGCATAATTAGCAAAAGGAAGACCTCTGTTCACGAGAATAGTTTTGCAAATCCTTTTTCTTATTTCCCAATGTCGCATTATTCGACATTGGAGCGGCAGGTGATTCATACGGCGTTCTTCTCATGTGCCGAATTAAATGCATACATTATGATAATTTATAAATCTTCCCATAAGTCCCACGGAGGACTTGTTACGCATGCCCGTAAGTTTTACGAAGAAGAGAAAATAGGGAGTTTAAGATACGTCGACTACGGACTACGACTACGGTTAAACATGCTACTGCGCATGATCAAAACCACGTGACTGTTCATTTTTCCCACGTAGTCCTGCGGCTACGGTGAGCTGTTGAGCTGTTTCGCGTAGTCGGGACTACGGAGAACATTTTGGTCGTATTTTGCCGTCTCGGTAATTCAAGAATCTCGTCTTTTCGTAAAAAAGTTTTCAATTCACCTGCTTAAAGTGAGAGGGAAGCGAAATATGTAAGTTGTGTCTAATTTCTGCTCAGATTTACGCTTTTAATCCACTGTTGTGACTACATTTTTATCTAGCTAAGCTTAGAATTCAGATTGACGGCCGAGGAGAAGAAAAATCATGCAGGTAATTTACTTTCTCTTCGCACTTGAAAAGTTTCAATGTTTGTTCGAACTGATTAGTGTGTCTTTCTACTTGTGTAACCTTTGTTTATGCGAGTTTTTGTATCGCTTTTGCTGAATGAAAATGATGTAAACATCGTCCAGACAATCGAGACTCGGCATTTCAATACTTCAAACTTCAAACTACATCAGATTAGTAGTCGGAGAAGTCCATCTTCTAAATCTAATAAATGAGCTATTACTATTTCTGTCTATTTCTTTAATATTTGACATAAGTATTCATGGGCGAAAAAAGTAAAACCTGTGTAACCAAAATTTTGTTCATCAATTTCACCCGACGTAATTGCTTCCTTCAAGTATGGAAGAATTTGTTCATTGTTCAAAAGATAAGATCACATGCAAAACTGACTTGCATTTTTGTGAACTGTGATGAAAACAAGAAAATCTTTGCGTGTTGTTTCCCTCTCCGCCTCTTCTCTTGTAGTCTACTGTCTGTAGTGCAATCTTAACGTTCTATATTTGCACGACTCAACCCAGTGCTACAAACAAAGGACAACGCTCGTCCAGCCGTAGTTCGTAGTCCGTAGTCTCAGTATCTTAAACTCCCTAATGGCGGCAAAAGACGGAGAGAACTGTAAACAGAGCAAAAGATGGACCAAATATCGCTGCATTCGCTGCAAAGTAGCCATTTGCAACTTATGTAGCGAGCCAGAGATTGATGAAAGCGTGGACGGGTGGATAGGTGGGAAGAATGTCGGCTACTGTTTTGAGTGCGAAACTGTAAGGCCCGTAACCGAGTTGCTGATCGCAAGTAGGCACAGTTATGAAGAAGTTGAAGAAAAGATAGAGCGGCAGATGAAGTCTACAGTGAAAAGGAAAGGTAATCTTCTTTCGCTAATAAAAGTGATAATCAGCAAGAAGCTGTCACAAACAAGAAATGTAAACACCCGATGTAGTTATGTTTGCAGTTTATCTCATGCGTGATTCATTCTCTTTTCCAACACAACAAAATCATCGCCGAAGGAATTCCAGCATTCAAGGTTTCCTTTGTTGCTTTAAAGTAAGCATAGGTGCAAGTTAGGTGATAAAAATTGATCAACAGAAAGGTATAATTAAAAAATTTGAAACTGCAAATTGCTTGTGTTAATGTTTATATTTATCCCTCTGTGGAAGGTCAATAATAGTGGCCATGTTGTGGTTCAATTTTTTCCTTGGTTTGAATTTTATTTTCCTTTGTTTTGGGGTATGGTAATGTATGATAATGAGTTTGAACCAAAGGAAAGTAAAATTTAAACCAAGAATAAAATTGAACCACAACAGCCATAATGTTAACTTGGATTACAGTGACATGAATTACTTGTTTGGCATGTGCCCTGGAAGCAGTCATGTGCCATTTCTTATTAGAGAAGTGTACATTTTTTGTACATCTGGTATCACTGCCAGCATCCAGGGAACAACAACTTTGAATCCATTTACTTGTCATCACTTTGGTTTGTGATTTTCCCACTTAAATCGGAAACTTATGTTGTTATTTGGGTTTCAAATTTATTTTTCTTTGTTTCCAGCTCATTATCATACATTACCATACACAAAGACAAAAGAAAAGAAAATCTAAACCAATGATAAAATGGTAACACAACATATATTTCAGTCTCAGTTAATGAGCGATCTAGTTCATCTACACTGGATTCTGGTAGAAAACTTTCAGTGTTTAATACTAGAAACGTGAGTGTCTCGCAGGACCTCATGAAGCTCAGGGAAACGCATGGCGCTGAAGATTTCAGTTGAAGACACAAATTAGTCGTTGAATGTCTTTAATATTTTTATTGTATGCTTATTGTATGCTTATTGCTTAGCACAGATTCATTAGCCCTATATTTATGAATCTATTTTGAAAGGATTTCTGACTGCGTATTGTCATTTGTATGGCATTGTTCCATCAACAATGTTCACCATGTATAAAAGGTGGTAGGGATTGATACAAATTTTAAAATAAAAAAAAAATGTGAAGAGAGACTTTGGTCAGATAAAAAAAGAAAAAATAGCAAAGCTAGAATTTGGTGGATTTGATCCAAGTACCTCTAGCTTGCAACGTTCTAGAGTTCTAACTGCTAGGCCACAAAGGCTGCATGTATGCCTCTCCTTTGCCTGTGTGTGATCCCCTAGCTTGATAGAGTCTTAGCACCTTCGATTCGTGAGGGTTTAAATTTAAGCAGGGTTCCTTTTGAATGGTTTTAATTTGAATAGATGGTTTTTACAATAATCACAGCAATAAAAAATATGACCTCTAGGCAGACAAATACAAGTGCAACTTTTGAAGCAATTTTTTTTGGTTTTCATGGGTTTACATTAAGACATGTGAGAATTTAGTGCTGCAATATTTAAAACTTTTGTTCATTTTCCTCAGTGCTGTTGATAGTGATGATGATGAAGATGGTGAGGATGAAAGTCTCAGCCGGGGCCTGTTTGAAAAAAAGAAGAAAAGCCAAAAATGTTCTAAGAATAAAAGTGGAAGGAAGGCCAAATGGAGTCAAAGTCTATTAGGGGATTTGGTGGACATTGTAATATCTTATGATTATTACAAGAATAAATTCATACTGACCAACACTAAAAACCAGAAAAATGGAGAAATATACAAAAAGGTTCTGGTCGAACTTAAGGAAAGGGCTGCTGTGAGAAATGAAGAAGTTCCATTTGATCATGTTCAGTTGCGAACAAAGTTCAAGAAAGCCATTGCTGAGTGCAAGAAGACTTCTCTCACCATGAAGACTAGCACAGGAATAAAGAGATTTATTGACGAAAAAGGCTATGGTCCATGGTTTAACAGCCTATTTGCTATTGCCAAAACTCGGGATGCATGCAGACCTGAACTTGCAGTAGAGTCTTCATTTGTTCGTACACAATCACCATGTTTACCAGATTCAGAAGCTAGTGCTGCTGAAGCATCACCTGACACATCCTCATCTGAAAGCAAAGAGAGAGTTGTGGCTACAAGGAGAAGGAAGAGAAAGACAGATGAGTCTTTACATGAAGTAATTGACCTAATCAAGACTGCCATCAACAATGATCCGGTGAAAGAAGTCCTTTCGTACATGAGTGATCAGGCTCAAAAGTCTCGTGAACATGAACGTAACATGCTACAGATGCTTCTGCAAGCTATGCCCACACAGCATGTTCAACCAACCCTACAAGAAAGAGCTACAGCAGCGGCCAACTTACATGGACTAATTGGAAGTGACAGTAGGCAGTATGGTAATCAGATGTCAAGTTCTGTTCATCCTGGAGACTTAAACTACCAAAATTTTTGGTTTTCTTGAAGTTTCCACCAACTATGGTCTTGTTGAGTTTATTGACTTTTAAATGAAGGGTTGAAAGTGAAGCAGGTGTACACTTATGTAATTACTTGATGTTGAAATGCTAATTAACCCTTTAAGCCCTAGGAGCGATCAGCATCAAATGTCTCCTTATCACAGCAATGCTTTGTAAAACAGAGTGGTCATGACAATTAAGGACATGATCACACAAGATGGGCTTGCTTGATATTTTATCAACTTCTCCACATTCTATAGGAAATAAATAGGGGTAATAAATGAGGATTTAGATTTTGATCTTAGGGTTTAAAGAGATAATTGTATATAAAATTGATACGAATCTGCTGAATTATGGTGTGGACATGTATGTAGTCTTCAATTTCACTCAAAAATATTGGCTAAAAATTCTCTAATTTGGGCAGTGCTCAATTATTATAATAAGTCTATTACATATTCCTGTTTCATTTTTAGCCCTTGAATTGTACCACTAGAGTGATGCAACTAATGTTGTACCCGTGAAATACAGGGACTCTTGGCATTCATGGAAAATTCTCAGGCGCCAGAAAGCCTTTTTGCTTGTGACTCTATATTTTACTAGCGTTTGCAACAGGGAAAAACAACATGTTTAAAAGTGTCTTTACCCAGGATCTTGCTTGTTCAGAAACAGAAGTATCTAATCACTATAGTTTGTCTTTGTGCAACTGACTGACTTTCCCATGACAGTGCTGGTAAAAATTAGTTGGATGGTTTGGAGAAAATTTTGCTAAAAAGCAGAGGCGCAAGTCCTTGATAAATGTTTTCTAGTTGATGTTTGCTTTGTACCTGCAAAGACAGTTTCTTCTGATGTTCACTTAAACTACGATAACAGTTGTGTTAACAAATTTATTCTTAATATTGTAGAAGTTGTATTACCTACAGACTTGACACCCGCTAACTACTACTTAAAGTACATTGTACAATGCAAGTCCAAGCTACTGACTTAAACTCGACAGTTGTGTCATCATGGGCCCTTCATAATGGATACTATCACTTCATTAGAAACACTTGGTGCGAAATTTTATCATCAATATAAATAGCAGAATGCATTCAAATGTTGTGTTATGGTGTTGAAATGTGAAACATGATGCACTTCATGGGTCATGTAAAACCCCTTTGAACATTACATTCTTTCAACATATAAAGTTCATCTGTTATAAATTGAAGCACGCAGTTTACAGTACTTTGGGTGGGCTAATATTATAAAAGAAGCCTTCCTTGTTACAAAACGTAGTGGAAATAACTGAATGGGCCCATTACAAAACTCCAATAAATGTTGCAAGAAATATTTGGTTTAACTCGTTCACTTTAATTCAGAACCTTCTCTTTCCCTCCAAAACATATCTGCTAGCGCGCTCCTGAGTTGAGTTGAGTTGCCTGGGAATTGGAGTCTGGTAGCTTTCTACAACAGGTCATCTCTAATGCAT
>NC_133201.1:33745162-33810162 GCF_958299795.1 Porites lutea
TGACTATGTCCTTGTTAGATACCATGACGACATCCAAAAGGCTACGTGACGTCATAGTAACCCTAGTAGGTTTGTCTATCAACTGGCGGGCGTTTACGGAAGCACAGAAAGACCGAAGAGTGTCACCCCTAGGGTTTTTAAATAGCAGATCACAGTTTGCATCCCCAGTCAGTACGATGTCCTTGTTACTGGATAAGGCCTTCACATACACTGGCATAAGCTCATTCTCAAGACAGGAAGGCCTATGTCCGGAGGTCTGTAAACAATGCACAGCAGGATCGAACGCATTTTCTTGTTCTGGATTTGTAGCCAGAGTTGATGCAGACCTGATTCGCCGATGCCAGCCAAGTCCTTGAGGATCCTACCCTTTAAGCCATGTCTGACATAAGCACAGACCCCAGCGCCGGACTTCCCCAAGCAACCTGAATATCTGGTAACCTTCAATCTCGACACTAATGTTGGTAATAGTCGAGTTAAACCATGTCTCCGAGATCGTAAGAACGTCATATTTCTTCTCTAGCACCATTTCGCTTATCTCGTGAAAGTGTTGTCGGTTTTTAAGAGACTCGGTGTTGAGATTGGCTATTGTGAGTTGTTTATTATGATTTACACGCGCTGGTGACTTTGCGCTTACGATCGGCGTTACGCAGTTGGGCTTGATATGGCCACGCGAGACAACGTTCTTTTTCTTGAAACGTCTCCCGGTGCACACTGAAATCCATTCAAACCACATCAGGAATAGCTCAAATATTTCAAAACCCAGTCAAAAACAAGAAAGGTGCTAACGTGAAATAACTGGGTTTTGTTCTATATTAAGGTATTCAGGATTTAATAAACAGTGGTCCATGTGTTTGTAGGATTAGTTTATTGCGAAATCCCGATTATTTTATTTGATTCAAGGATCAGAAAAAGTGAACTGGGAAATATCTCAAAGGTGAGAAACTTGAAACAGTGCTCCATGTTTTTGTTGGGTTAGTTTATTGCGAAATTATTTATATCAGTTGTGTTCAAGAATGTCACACTCAAAGCCAAAGCAGCCGTTCGACACATTAGTTAGCGGACATTTATATTGTTACTTACAAATAAATAATTAAAGACGGTTTTGTTATTTAACACGCGTTCTATTACATTTGCATTGTTGGTTGAACTCATTGCCTAATTTCATGCCGCGCGGGAGCCTGGCACTACCGGATTTTCCCGGACTTTTTAAATTCCGGATTGAAAATGGCTTCCAAAATAGAAGGTAAAACAAAGGTCATTGCGTATAGTTGAAACGGTATTAAGAGCCAGATTACTCCAGAAAGTTAAGAGCGAATGCACAGAAAAATCGAGCAAAATCGGCAAATCGTGGCCACAGCTCAAAAACTAACTTACCCTCATTTTCAGTCTTTAAAAAGGTTTTAATGAGTTTATAACACTGCTGACGTTTAAATTTCAAAATGCGGCCGACTTTGGGAATTATTTGAGATTTTCGATTTCAACGGTCAGCGGGCCTAAAATTAGCCGCCGAACTCGGGAAAATAGCCCAGTGACAGAATTGAGCTGACTTTCATAACAAGCGAATATATTGGCAATCTTCCACTTAAATCTCTAAAGCAGATATCTAACAATTTCTGAACGGCACATTTTTTAGATTTAGAGTATAAAATATCGACGAACCAGCAGAATTTTGAAACGTAATTTGCATAATACTTATACCTGGTTTTTTGAAAACCGGGCTACTAAAAAATGTCAGTCTCTCGCACTGATTGTTAATTTGATGGCCCTTGTTACTTGAAAAGTAAAATCTCACCTCAAAAAGAAATTATTGAATACATGAGCTTCCATTTGATAGAATCGTCTGTCCTTAAGGTAACAAAAGTGAAGTTTTCCTCATTAATCTGGAAAATAAGGCATTTTAAGAAGCAAGTTTTAGTGTCCGTGTCACCGATTGCAAAGCCAATTCCCCAGTTCACCCCATTTTTAATTGAAGCTGGTCTCCCAAAAACAATCTAAGCGAACACTGCTCAACAAAACCAAGTTCTAAAACCAGTAGTTCAACTGCTTGCTGACTAGGAACATTATCAACAGAGTAGGTCATTGCTTGCATGCAAACAGCACAAACAAACTGCATAAGAGTGCAAAAACACATCAAACTTTACAACAACCCCACTCCCCTGGAATTTAACCAGGCTACCCCAAATGCATACCAGACGATAGCCCCGTATCTGTGCAACAACATGACACCCAGAGACACAACCCCCCCTTTATTTGAGGGAGACATTGAGCTTTGAAAGACAGGGGTAAGCCCAGGTACAAAAACTCAGCAAATCTGCACTCTAGCACAAAGCCTAGTCTTTACAACAACCCCACCCCCCTGGAATTTAACCAGGCTACCCCAAATGCATACCACATGATAGCCCTGTGTCTGTGCAACAACAGGACACCCAGCTAGACACAACCCCCTCTTTATTTGAGAGAGACATTGAGCTTTGAAAGACAGGGGTAAGCCCAGGTACAAAAACTCAGCAAATCTGCACTCTAGCACAAAGCCTAGTCTTTACAACAACCCCACCCCCCTGGAATTTAACCAGGCTACCCCAAATGCATACCACATGATAGCCCTGTGTCTGTGCAACAACAGGACACCCAGCTAGACACAACCCCCTCTTTATTTGAGAGAGACATTGAGCTTTGAAAGACAGGGGTAAGCCCAGGTACAAAAACTAAGCAAATCTGCACTCTAGCACAAAGCATAGTCTTTACAACAACTCCACCCCCGTGGAATTTAACAGGCTACCCCAAATGCATACCACATGATAGCCCTGTGTCTGTGCAGCAACATGACACCCAGCCAGACACAACCCCCTCTTTATTTGAGGGAGACATTCAACTTTGAAAGACAAGGGTAAGCCCAGGTACAAAAACTCAGCAAATTTGCACTCTAGCACAAAGCATAGTCTTTACAACAACCCCACCCCCCGGAATTTAACCAGGCTACCCCAAATGCATACCACATGATAGCCCCATGACTGATCAACAGCATGACACTTAGTTTGACGGAAGCCCCCCTCAATCTGTTGTTGGGGGCAACAGCCCGTCCCTACGGGCCAGGCTGTTGCCCCCCTCGTGCAAGTTTTCCGGAATTTGCACTGATTTCTGTCAATTCCAGGAAGTTATTTGGAGCCCATGGTTAACAGGTGAGGGTGGTTAGTCCTGAAGAGCGAGATTGTTATTTTTACACTAAAAGTATCAGGGCTTTAAGCAAATTAAGTTTTGAAAGATTGCCTGCAATGTGCTGGACTTGACTTAAGATTTCAGGCAACCCGGTTTTCAAAACTCCAGGTAGACTTATAAATACAACAATTTACCGCTAAAACCAAAATCGAATTTTCTATATGGGGGAATTCTCCAAATCACCCCAAATCACGCTTACTACCCAATGAGATATAGTACTTCAACATTGTCTGAAAGTTAGTCTGGTGTTCTTGCGAACGCTTGTAAAATAGATTGATTATTTTTAGGTTATTTTGCCCCAAACAACCGCTAATTGACCCCAGGGTCAATTGACACGTGCACGTCACCTTAGTTTTATGCATCGATCTGAGCTCGTTAAAAGTGGGAAACTAACAAGATTCTTTTACTATGTACCTGCTTTAATGAAATACACGCAGTCTTCAAAAGGAGAGGCCGTTCAATGGCTAATTTCTGTTCTTGAGATCTTGTAGATTGCAGCATGGCGTCTGCGAGTGGACCTGAGTCTAGGTCTGTTTCCCGGGGTCTGTTTTCCCGTGACTGCGAAATCAGAATAACATCAAGAAATAATTCTCCCTCGAATCTTCCTAAGTGAATCAGCTTTGCAGTGCCTTACCTGAGATAAAAAGTGGGCCGAATAGCAAAACATTTCTAGCGCAATTTGGGTCCTTTGTGGAACGCAGTGTATTGCTGAGCGAAAGGTGAGTAAACAAACGTGGGAAGGTACGTTACCTTTGATTGCGTGACCAGACAGTAAACGATAGTCTCCAGCGAAAAATAGGATTCGCAAAAAATCTTGCTGATGTATATTTAACAGTTTGTTACTGTAAATTTACACCTGGTTTGTCCAGAACTTTAAACAATGCATATCTGTCCAAGAGTATATAAAATGTTTCGAAAGATCCACCCCTAAATAACTGTGGGCTGCTCTTTTTTCCCCATCACCGATGTGCACTTCCTTCACATTGTCTTTTGCATGAGGCTTGTACGCCTTTTTAACTGTTATCGACACTTAAAACTGGCCATTTAAGGCCTGGTTTAAGAACTTGACTAACTTAAAAAACCGTCGCGAACATGGGCTATTATTGTTGGACTTTGGAAGCTTTAAGCCCAAAATGATGGTGTAATCTCGAGAAATTTGCCCGGGTCTAATTATAAGACAGGGAACGGGTACTAAGAAAGGGACGGTCTCATTTAGCAACCCGTGGACAATCTGGGTATGCTTGCCTTCTGTCGCAGGGGCAACCGTTAAGGCCAGGTACGCCGCCCCCACCGGAGAGGATTGCATGGCATCCACGATCTCAGTCGCTTTTTCCACATCATGATCTTCAATTATTATGAATTATAATGCGGGCCTTGATCGTTGCCACCTTACCGGAAGTCTAATCTTCGCACTGTTAGACCATAAGAATCTCTATTATTATTCCATAAATGCACCACTGACTTTTCCTTGCTCAGCTTCCGGTAAAACGATACCCCGAAGAAAAAATAGCTTTACAACGACTCTATCCAGGCCAGAACTCCTGATATCAACAAATATAACCCACCCCCCTAAAGAGAGCAACCTTTCCCCGAACTTTTCTCTTGACGCACCCCATCCCTTCGTTAAGAAAAAGTACGAACTCAGTTCACTGGACAAAACGCCCTTGTGAATATACCAAAGCTATAGCCGTTCATCCGACAAGCAATCTCAGTTTCAACAGGTGTGGCGACGTTTCCAGTTGCTGTAAGATTAATTCGACACCTGCAACAGACACACCTCTCTATTAAGAACAGTTCGTTTGGTCCCAGGAATGCCAAAAATCATACCTTCCCTACCTCTATAATACGGACACCTCTGTAAAGCGGACAATTGGTTCTGTGCCTTTGGTGTCCGTATTAAAGAGGTTTGACTGTATTGGCATTAACAATTTCTTGCTCAGTAGAGATTACAAGATCGTTGGCCAAGGTGGCTATTCCATATTTGTTCCTACAACGTTTTACATAGCTGGCCCAAAATCCGTGTTTTTAGTTGAATTTCGACGACGCGTATCTTACTGATTTCACTCCAGGAGAGTAGAGTGAGCTTAATACCCAACGGCAAGAGCTTTCCACAAACGTCACACGCCTCTCGCCTTTCCTCGCAGGAGGCGTCTTTCACGCGCGCTGGCGTATGTCGCTAGCTCGATACTAATCCTTTCAGGGAAAAGGAACTACTCGTTGCCTAGTTTGAATTTTTTGGATAGCATATTTTCAAATGGTGCTTGCTCTTTGCACAAATTCATGTCCACCGCACGCAGTTGAAAAATACAGAAAATAAAGAGGTCTTTTGTTTTACGTCATCTGTGTCCGCGAACACGAAGTAAAAGCAAAAATATTTTGTACTTTGGTATTAACAGAGCACGGGAAATACTAGTTTCTATACACGTGTACCTAGTAGTCTCTTCAAAACTTTTCATTGGATCAATATTTTCGAGTTCACGCTTTTTAAAAATATTTCAGTCATGTGGTTAAAATCTCTAAACTGGCATTAAAACAAATTCTGACTTTTATCCGGATATGCGCATGATATCATGCAAGAACAATTATTTATGTATACATGTATGTACTATAAGAAAGCCTAACATACCCGCTATGTCACCTTTGGCTTTTTTTTATGTAGGTCGGCCTATTTGTGTTTTTTAAATAATCAGCTTAATGTCTGAATGGCTAAGCTCTTACAGTAACCGCATCTTGGATTATCAGTGAAAGCATGCACGATCTTTTAGTAGTAAAACTTAAAATTACTAGAAGAATCACTGAAAATAATAATAGACAACGTCACAAATACCTTAATACGTTTAGAGGCCATGGAGTTCCACTCATAGCTCTGATAGGCATGAACATACATGAGTCTTGTGTTCCTGGAGATACTCTGCAAAGCATTGACCAGTCCTGATGGGCCATGTCTAACCAAACCCTGTAAGAGATCACTCTCTATACACTTCCCTCTGGGGATCTTTGTCAGAGTTTCTTTGGCATTCTTAGTGTCCTTCCAATGCTGACGAGCTGTTCTTAAGTCATCTGGTTCCCCATCGCGTGGATTTAGAAGAAGATCAATCGCTTCTGACCATTTGCTTAGAAGCAATGCAAGACCTGGAAGTGTTGCATTAAAAACATGTATGGTTACAGTGGTGGACCCAGGGGAGGGCCCCCCCCCACCCTTACTTTTGGACCAAACTGCTCCCCCCTTATCTAAAGGTCTGGATCCGGCACTGGGTTAGAAAGTGAAGTAAGCTCCTCCCTCAAAACAGGAGAACTATTGATAGAAATGTGATGGTGAATAATAATACTATTTTAAGCCTGGTGAATAGATGAGGAAGATGTTATTCAGTCGATGACACAGGCAGTTTGGAAGAAAACATCCGAGTACGCCCAACAGGAGTCAAACCTGCAAGTAGGACCTTCTGGTTACTAGTCCCGATGCTCTACCACTGAGCCACAGAAGAATGAGCTAAGGTCACTAAACTAGGTTCATGTGACAAACATCCTACATACAGCTAGGACTAGAATATCAGTGATTTGTTACAAATAGTTATGGTGAGTCCTGGGACTCATCTTCTAAAAAATCATAAGTCCCTGTTAAAAAAAATGAATCTGAAATTAAAATATGTAACCAAACGGTTACAGTGAAACCTGTATTAAGCGGACACCCTCGGGGAATGCTGTAGTGTCCGCTTAATACAGGGTGTCCGCCTAATATAGGTTTCGATATATAATGTAAAATGAGGTGTCAAATGCCATTCAAATGAACAGTGGAAGCGTTTATAATACTCCCAGAGACTTTGACGGTAGACGTTTGCATTAATTTCTTAATCAAAGTGAACCAATTGATCATAGTACCATAAACATGAATTACAACTCAAATTTGAAGAAATTAGATGAGTGAAACAAGCTCTATACAAACAAAACGAAATAGAAAACAATCATGTACTGTGAAACTAATCAAATAAGTTCGTCAAGTCACGTTTTTTAATGTAAAAATCGAAAAATTTGTGGGTGGCAATTCGAGGCAATCTTTCGCATTTCCGGTGTCTGGCATGTTGGGTGGTGGAATTTAATTACAAGTGTCCGTTTAATACAGGTTGGCAACAATAGAAATGACCATTTCAGGTACTTTTAGGTGTCCGCGTCCGCTTAATAGAGGTGTCCGCTTAGTAAAGGTTTCATTTGAGGTAAATAAGGGAAATAAATTTGGGGACTTCGGCTACTGTCCGCTTAATAGAGGGTGTCTGCTTAATACAGTGTCCACTTAATACAGGTTTCACTGTAATCTGAAGACAGACTCCAAAACTCTTTATTTACAGTATACTGAAATTAGAATATAGTCCTTCTATTTTAAAGCACAACAAAGGCTAAGAGAAATATGCATCATTAAACAACAACCATAATTACAGGCCGGATATTTGTACAAATATACATTTTCAGATCAATTGATCAATCTTTACATCCTACGGGATGCATGCCATAAATTGTTTTCTGCCTTTTGGGATTTTCATGTGTCAGGGACGCAAGACGTAGAGGTAACAATATCAGTGGAATATCGCTATGACTGAGCTCTGAGTCAGTGACACAGGCTACTTGAAAGAAAAAAATCCAAGTACCCCCTGTGATCTTCTGGTTTACTAGTCCAGATGTTGTACCAAAAAGGTACAGGAGACTCGTAAGAGCTACTTGTAAGGCCACTAAACTAGGTTCATGTAACAAACACCCTGCTTATGTTCAATGATGGGAATGTGATGGCATCCAGACTAGTAACCAAATGATGGGAATGTGATGGCATCCCGACTAGTAACCAAATGATGGGAATGTGATGGCATCCCGACTAGTAACCAGAAGGTCACAGGTTCGATTCCTAATGGAACAACTCTGTCACTATTTCTACCAAACCGCCTGTGGCATGTGTTACTGACTGAATAACATTGTTCTCAGGAGCACTATTGTGCCACAGTCACTTGGGAACAGATTCAATGCAATGTGGCATGAGGGCACAAACAGAACCCATTTTGAGGGGATTATTTTATAAGTATTACAACTTGTTCTCTCAAGGTCATTTTATTGTTTCAAGGTCATGTGACAGTGTGCAAGTGCACAGGGCAAAGTATCGCTGGTTTCCAAATGAAGTCATGGCAGCCATGTTGGTGGTCATGAACAAACTTAAATCCATTAACTTTTCATGCAAATTATTTGTAAAAAAATAGTTTCATTGACCACCAACAAGACTATCCAGTTGCCACGTGGCTACAAGGTTACAAACAAGGTGACAAACCAACTGAAGAATAAGAAAATATACTCATGCTTCTTCCCCAAATAACTAAGGCTTTTTAGCCTTCTTTCTCACCCAGGGTGGGGGAAGGGGAGGGGGGGGGTGGTTAATGACATGATAATGTGGGTTAGGGTACAAGGTGCTTGTTGTCTCAAATAGAATTTGCATACATTACAGACATCTCACATATAGGTATCAATGAGGTTGTTCCTTGTGGCTGTGTGAAAGGAAATTTAAAAAAAGCAGAAGAAAAAAAAAAACAACAAAACATGGTAGTTACCTATTTTATGTGTTGGAACTGACGTGGTTCCAAACCGTTGCAGACCAAAGTAGTTGATAAAACCATTGACCTTTAATGACTCCAAACTCTCCTCAATTGTACTATGATCTCCAGTAACATTGCGAAGTGTGACAATAAACTGATTTCCTGACAGAGAACCAAGTTTTAGAGGCTCTTTACAATATCTAAAGTTCCCAACACACAAATTCCTTAGGGTGCTGTTAAGATTCTGTAACTGTTCAGCCCTGACCCTGTAGACAGAGACCCACTGAGTGGTGATAGCCCTACTATCTTTTGTTCCAGCATAACCAAACATGCCTGGTTTGATCTTCAGGAGTTTGCTCAACAGGTTGATGGCATCCATAGTGTCTTTGTTTCCCTTATAAAGGACAAACCAACAATAATTCTCAAGCTCTGATGGCCACCTTGTGCCTCTTCGATTGCCAGTAGTAGTGTCTTGTTTATGGAAAAGTCTCACCGCATTTTGGCTACCAACATCAACTGTGTCACTGTCTAGAATAGACAAAAGAATTATTATGATAAGTGTTGATTCTAAAACTGTAACTCAAGGAAATATTATCGTTGCTTGCTGTGACTATAGGCTGGAAAAATGTATACATGTATGTTAAATATAAAGATGAATGACTTAATAAAATAAAGTGAACTACAGGAATTCTTTAATGTTAAGACCAAATCAAAGTACGTTATAATCATTGTATACCAGCTGGTGCTTTCAATAAAAATTGACGTAGCCAGCAACTTTGAATAGAGTAACCGACTGTATCAACAACGGGCCATTAGTCCCCTTTTTCTAGGGGGGAGGGGGGGTGTCTGGGGAGTCATGTGCTACCCCAGAAAATTTGAAATTTCAAAGCCCTACAATGCGATCTTCAGCTTTCCGGGGGCTAAACTGAGGACAAAAGACCGTGTTTTTCATTCAAGAAAATGTAGCTTTGATAATTCAACTTTTGATTTATCAGTCACAATCAATTCCTATAATGTACAAGCAATGAACAAATGATGAAAACTAAATTACATACTTTTGCACATTAACAAATTCTGCGTAAACCTTTAAAGAAACTTCTAAAAAATTGACTAAAATATAGCGTTCAAATGACTACAGCATAACGTAAAAGCAGTGGACTTTCATGAAAGAACATCATAATAGCTCTCTAGGACTACATGTAATACCTGAGCAAAAATTGATTATCATTTTTCTCATCACCAGCAGCATGCAGTTTAAATATACTAACCAATAACAAACTGATTTTTGTTAGGGTATTTCACTAAAATACTAACAAAGGAACCCTGGCTTAATTCTAAACCCTCAGTTTTTTAATGCCCCATAATTTCAATCAAAACCTTCTTCCCTTTCCTTGTCATACACTGTCCCAGATTTTTCAAACCCTCCAGAAATAGGGCTAATTTCTTTTTCCCAGAGAGGTTAAAAAAACTCAGGATTCAACGGGACTAATTTTCCCCACCATTTTCCTACCCATTTTTTGTACACGATTATGGAAGTTACACATCTGAATATAGAAAAGGTACTTCGATGAATATTATTACGAGGAGAAGGAAAATGAATGGGCATATAGAAAACATAATTAGCAGAGCATGAAAAACAGTGTACAATTGAGAAAGGTCAACTTGCTGCACTTTTCAAAAAAACGCATGAACTCTGCATTTCAAAAGCCGCCTTCACAATTTCGTTTTTTGCTGCTCTCAGTCATAATTACGATCACAAGCAATGAACCTTGAAATACAGAAACACACAAAACGGATCGAAATCCACCCATCACAAATCAATTTTGAACCCATTGAAGCAAACTTCTAATTCCTAAGGGGTTCACTTAGATGATTGACAGCAGCGAAGAACACAAAAATCAGCTGGCTTTTGAACTTCAGAATTCACATGTTTTTGGAAAGCGCAGTTAAGTGTAGAAAGGAAAGCTGGGGACATGTTAGTGAAAAGCAACCTTGTCTTCATGGCCTCTCCTAGCTCTGCCGCTCCTTGCTCACTCTGAGAGGGAAAGAGATGACCCTGGGAGGGGGACAAGATTGATCAAAAAGGCTGTTGTAGTTCAATTTTGTCGTTGGTTTAATTTTTTTTCTTTATTTCAACCTGATTAACATACACCACCATACTCCAAAATAAAGCAAAATAAAATTTTCACCAAGGATAAAATTGAACCATGACAAAGGTTACCTCACTCTTACCAACCTCACCCTCACCCCCATCCCACCCTTCTCTCTGAGGGAAAAAAAAAAAGAAAAAAAATCAGTGAGAAGGAAAGAAAAGAAAATGTATATATTATTGTATATAGATACCTAAAGCTGAGAAGTTTTCCCTGATTGCACGATGAACCAATCTCCTGTGATCTTTGTCATCATCAGGTGATAATGTCACTGACATTTTCTTTTCCTCATCATCGGCAACCGTCTTGATTTTGTCTTTATCCTCTTCGCTCAAAATATCAAGATCAAATTCTTTGCTCTTCTCATTTTGAGGAACCGACCCATCTGTCAAACGCACAAGATTCCCTTTAAGATCTCGCTCGCTCACAATAAAATCAGCGTATCTTTGCTTGAGAACACCATGGAAGCCCGGAAACTGCTGACAAATTCTAGAATTCCAACGTCCTTTTCAGATACACTCACATATTTCAAACTCCCAGGTTTTGTTTTAGCAGAAACCTGACTTGGTTTCTTCTCGTCCCCATTGAAGATTTCCTCTGTTTTGTTAAGTTTATCATTTTGCACGTGTTCACTGACGTGTTGAACAGGCCAAGTCAACCATGCACTTTTTTCGGGATTTAATTTTTCTCTGCTTTCACATTGAGTCTGCTTAGTCTTCAATTCCTCATTCGCACTTTGATTCACTGTACTAGTTGACTCCAGGGATATTCTTGGACGTTTTGATTCAGGTTCAAAATTCACCCCTTGTTCATCCGCCATCTTGAAAGTGCGCCCGCAATCGATCTCACAGTCGATAATCGATAAATAGTCGATAAGTTGTCAAATTCTAAGTCCCAGTCTCCTTTCGGCTACACGCTGGCTTCACTCCCAAGGTGCCCTCTCTAGTTTCGTCTCGTTTATTTTTAAGATCATGTCCGCCTCTGAGAATTCCACAATGAAAGCAGTTCTTTATAAGCCTGGAGGTGTGGAAAACTTATATACGGGTACAGTGGCGAAGCCTTCAGCAGAGAAAACTCAAGTATTAATCCGCGTTCGCTACTCAGTAATTAACCGAGCTGACACATTGCAGCGTCAAGGTCTCTACCCCCCTTTGCCAGGGGAATCTGAAATCTTAGGATTGGAAGTCTCTGGTTTGATAGAGGAGGTGGGCGATGAATGTGTTGGAAAATGGAAGTAAGTTCTTATGTAAAGCAGCTGGGAGATTAAACAAAACCAATCACCGGAATGATCAGAAAGCTTGTTGCTATATTTAGGCTACTCTTCAAAATACCCGCGGGAAATAAACTTGGGCGTCACAAAACTGGAACAAATTTAAGCGGCTAACGACAATTTTTGACCTATTAAGATAATACTATTTCACTAGTTCACTTGATTTCTCGCAATGGAAGACGTTGTCAAAAATAATACCATCCTAGTCAGACTGTCCAAATGAGAGGTAGATTGGACGTACTAGTGTTACCCATTGTAATCCCGGGAATGTAATGTTTGCATAATTGTCATTAGATAATTGGGTTGGAATCTAGGAGTCATATCATAAATAGCTGGCATGTGAGCGTCTGGGTAAGTGTATTCCGTGTGGAACTGCACTCCAACTGCCGACAATAAACAGTCGATCACAGGTCTACATTCACCTTGACAATCATATGTCCACCCCCTGACAAATCAAGTCTGGTGAGAGCCTAGATCTCCTGGGATCCACCTCAATCGACTCTCGATATGGCTACGCATATCGAGTTCCTTTTTTTAGTATCTAATTGCACTGAAATGACTACAGTGTAGTTTGTATCAGTATGATCCAGTGTGGAGAAGCATTGATGCATAAATGTGCGGTGATGCGGTGAAAGCACCGTAACAATAGAGAAAACGGGTGACTTTTGTCTAACTCTGGCTGAAATGTGATGAAGCAGATTATTATAGTTGAAGGGTTCAACCAGTAATCATTTTCACAAATAAAGGGAAGTAAAAGAGAAAGAAAATAAGTTGCAGATTTCAACACTGAATCGGGTCTTTTGCGCTACCGAGTAACTGTTGCAGTTTGAAAAACTGGGCATTAGTAAAATTTCGAGATCGGAGCACAGATCTTATTCCAGAATAAGGATTAAATATAAAGATGATGAAGAAGTTATATAAAGGAGATGTCTTAACTACATGTTTAGTCGCTTTTTTCGCTGAATTTCTAGCAGAATCAGTTGCAGACATGTTGCGTTCCAAAACTTACCGCCGGTATGAGTCCGCCATTGTCTTTGTTTAAAATTCTTCCACTGAGAAAAAAATGCTGCACTGTTATTTCACATCGTGACTGCAAACAGTCTTTTATTTTTCTTCTTTTTTAATTCGCAAAATTTTACTTTTCCCTCACCGTGCGTGGCTCTGAGGTAAGAAGGCCACCCGCATTATTTCACTAAGAAATTTCACGTCTGTCTAGGATCACCCACCCTAATAATTAATTGTGCACGCAAGGGCCAGGCCGTGTTCTTTTTCAGTTCATTATTACTTCTTTCATTGTGTTGATTTCATTTTCACACTCCAGTGATAAATATAATTATGAGCAAAACCCTTATTCCTTTTATTTTTATTTTCGCCATTGTCTAATTTACCTGAGAAGCAAGACAAGGCCATGCCTTAATTGGCTTCTTGGCTCGCTGATAACAAAACGAGCTGTAGCAGGTGTAAAGCAAACATAACCACACCGGTGATGGCTACGAGCGTATGGCAAAAAAATCACTAGGCTCATAATTCCTGGTGTGCCTTAACCTGCGATCGGGCGTCCTTTTGTCGGGGATAGCGCGAAAGTCGGCGGACGGGTAAAGGGGAAAAAGAACGCCCCTTTTTGCCTCGCCTAAGGACCGCCTGATCGTAGGTTGGGTCTGCAAGTATTTGCTAAAAACGGAAAAAACCGGGCCTGGATGTGCGTGAACGGAGAAGTAATATTTAAGGGTTTCTCAGTTATCATTTCCGAGCCACCTCAAGCGAGAAGTTTACTCTAAAACGGCCTCACACTTCAGTTCTCGTATATCTCTCTGTAATCGCTTCTATCGTCTAAACGCGACGCGACTTTACGACGGAGACGGCACCGACAACGTCAAAAAGCGATAGGTTTGTTGAGCAAAAACAACAATTTTGAACGTGCATCACTCTTTTTTCTATATTTCTGGCTGTCACTGCACGACTACGACGTGAAAATGCCTAATTTTACGTTTCATGGAGTACACGTAAACAAGCGACGAAGAATTTGCGTTTCACCTTCCAAACTTAAAGGAGGTCCCAAAGAAATCAACTTCAGGGAAATTCCCAACATTTGACATTTTCAGCGAACTGGAATAAAGGCGACAAATTGAGAAAAAACGCGAATTCACCATTTTTAAAGTGATGTTCTCGCTGCGGTCGCCGTCGTCGATGCAAAAACTCCCTATTAGCGAGCTTAAAAACGACGGCGATGGCTACACGAAAACGTCATCACTTAAAAAGTGAAATCACGCTGCTTCAAACTTTATCGCGCTTATTCCATCTCGTTCAGTTCGTCGAATGCTGGCGGCAAAATTTCTTGAGTTGAACTCTAAAAGACTGTATCGAAGTTCAGGAAAAGAAAAAGAAAGGCGGTTTCTTGTGTTCAAGTCCTCCACAAAACGTTGAATTGGGCAGTTTCACGTTGCAGTCGTGCGGTGACGGCAAAAGGAATTATGTACAAACTGGGAAGAACGTATCTCTCCCTCGGTGTGACGCTTAAGTTAAGCCGGCTGCTCGGTGCAGTTGGAAACTTACTCCCTTCTGGCCTCATAGCGCAGTCGGCAAGGAACTTATAATCCGGACGTCGTTTGCCTCGCCTGTTCTCTAAATCCCTTTCAGGGTAGGGCTAAGGCTTGGTTGCGCCTATGGTCATATGGGTTTTACTCTATCTTCAGCTTTCTTTTAACTTGAGAGGTTTAATTCTAACATAAGGGTCTAAGGGAAAGTTAAGTCAATGGCAGGTGATACGGAATTGATCAACGATGCCTTTCTCGGTTATCTATAGACCCGACTACAGGTGTGGTGTCGGAGTTGTACTCTTCCCTTAACCTTTTAAACCCTAAGAGTGATCAGCATCAAATTTCTCCTTGTAATATCAATGCTTGGTAAAACAGATTGGTCATGAGAATTACGGACATGATCACACAAGGTGAATTTGCTTGATATTTTATCAACTTCTCCCCACTACTTCTGTAGGAAATGATCAGGGGTAACAAATGAGAATTCAGATTTTGATCTCAGGGTTTAAAGGGTTAAGTTTCCCTCACAATCCCCTAGCCAGGCCAAACCAAGTGAATTTGTTCCGGTCTCATCCTAAGCATTGCGCGCAGGTCTTTCTTCGCATTTAACCAGCAACCATGAAAGAGAGAAACAGTAACAACGATAGTTATAGTTCGCGAAGTTTTACAGACTTTTCGTCACCATTCAAATGCCAGAAAAATCTCTCGCGACTTTTCGTTTCTGACATATCACTCTCAAACCTTTAAAAATTTTGAGGCCCTCTTTGTGTTGTTGGTTTATCGCTCCTTTTGTTCTTCGTCAAAAGTTGAAAAAACGAGGGATGCTCTATTGCCCGCTCAGAAAGCATGACCCCGCGACTACAATTATAGTCATTCACTCTATTAACTGAACATAGCCCTTCTTTCCTTAGCTTCACAAAGTAATTTTAGGCACTGTTACGATCTTTTTTGTAGGAAAGGTGACCAAGTTATGGCCTTATTAGGAGGTAAGGAATGCTGACAGTTTAAAACACACAATCATTATACGTTTCTGGGAAACTACCCACCTACCCCTCCCCCAAGCCAACATGAACACTTACTTCTCACTAAGGGCAAAATGTTAGCTTTGGGAAGGGGTAGGTCGGCGGTTTCCCAGAACGTATAATGATCCAAAATACACACAGTACATGCAAACAGCTTTACTTTAAAGGATCCAAAAACTGACAAAACAAAATTGTGTATGTTTGACTCTGATTTTTACAATTAAATACTTATTGTCAACAGGTGAAAGATAAAATTTGAAAACGTACTGTACGTTTAATTTCAGTTCACTCACTAAATCAAAAACAAAGAACAAAATAAAACTATTGCGCCCTTCAAACACTGACCTGGCTCATGGTGATACTACGTTTACTCTTCCTATGATAATCATGCAATGATTTATTGGACATCTAAATTTGTTATGTAAAGTCCATTTTCATTCTTCTAGCAACAGATTTACAGAATCAGCAGTAACCTGTTCTAAATAAAACAAGGACGAGACCAAATCAACCCCTTTACCCGCGAAATGATAAAAACTTTAATCCGATCACATCCGATCCAGTTATTAGTTACTAATAAGGAGGACGTAGGATATAGACGGCAGTAAAAACGTCATTTATATTAAGTGCATTTGCATTCTTTAAAAATTTACGGCCGTTACTGTAACTGACTCAATTAGTGAGATGAAGGCAAGTTTTCCTTGAGTTGAATTTAGATAGCACGTCAAAGGTTAAAAAGAGAGAGGAGAAAAATGTCGTCGAAGGTTTAGGTCCTCTAAAAAATGTCAAATTCATAGACGCTCGACGTTTCAGTCGTGCAGTCACAACGATGAAATGTACAAAAAAGCGAGATGCACGTGCAGAGTCGTTTTTTTGACGACCCCGTTACCGTCGCCGTCGTTGTAGCCAGCGCCACAGACAAAACTAAGCCTCTGGTTAAGTTCGTCTGCGAATCAGCGCGGAAATCCTTGTTCTGGGTCCCACCTCTTTAACAGGATTTGAGTAGCGCCATGATTGGTCTGTTAAAAAGGCCATTATTGATCTGCCAATCGAGATGAAAGAAAATTCGACACGCGCTTCCGGTAATTAGTTGAGTCCGTCGGGGGCCCAGAACAAGGAAATCGGTGCTGCTTCTAGTCTCCTTCGCAGCCGTTATTAGGGTCGTCACGCAACGCTCCTCCCGACTAGTTAGTGGGGAGGAGCGTTGCGTGACGACCCTAATAACGGCTGCGAAGGAGACTATGCTGCCTCGTACTAACCAAGGTTAAATTATGTCTCCAACACAGGCTACCGTCGTTGTTGCTTTTAAGAAACTCCCTACGTATTGTGAACGGCCTATCTAAACTACCTTTTAATTTTTTTTTTTTGTTATTGTTTTTAAAGGTGGAGGTTATGCTGAGTATGTGGCTGTTGATGAAGCACTTGTAATGCCTGTCCCGGACTCTTACAAACTCTCGGATGCTGCAGCCATCCCTGAAGTTCGGTTAACAGCATATCAACTATTGCATTTTCTTGGCAAAGTTAAAAGTGGTGAAGTAGTATTAATCCATGCCGGGGGCAGTGGTGTTGGTACTGCTCTGGTACAGCTGTCAAGGTTAGCTGGAGCAAGGCCTTTTGTTACTGCAGGATCAGAGGAAAAGATTAAAATGGCTGAGTCACTAGGAGCTGAAGGAGGCTTTAACTACAAAACAGGAAATTTCTCAAGTTGGGTGGAAAATGTTACAAATGGTACTTGATGTTGTAAACTTATAATGGTAATAGGACTGAGTGGAGTCCAATTCGGTCTTTTATCATACGAGTGATTAACAAAATCGCACGACCGCATAGGAGGAGTCCGATTTGTTTAATCATGAGTACGAGCTAGTATGATTCCAGACTGAATTAGACGACACGAAGTTCTGTTACCAATTAATCATAAGTGATAACTATAACAAAATTTGTTATATTTTAGGCTTTTTTTGTAAAGGTAATCACATGATTTCGAGTGCAATTTGGAATAAATAAGCACGAGTAAATTTTTCAAAGACCAACAAAAGTGCACGAGCCTGTAGGGCGAGTGCACTTTGTGGTCTTTGAAAAATTTACAAGTGCTTATTTATTCCAAATTGCACGAGAAAAATCATGTGATTACTTATTAATAATATATAATATACACGAAAAACATAACTACAACAACAAATTTTGACAGCGCGCGCGTTTTTAGTTCATTCAAGTGATTGGCTGAAACAGACTACTACCTTTGTCAAATTCAAACTTTTTCAAGACTAACGCTTTCAAAATCATTCAGCTAAGAACTTGGAAATGTGCAAGGATTTTCTTATATGGTCACCAGCCTGTTAAAGATAACTTGGTTTACAACAATCAGCAAAAGTAAGTGTTTTTAAATTCATTCTCGATTATGAGAGCTCATCGTTTACCAGAAGTGTTTTCAAGAAGTATACTTCCGTTTTGACATCAGGAGAACGCTTCGAGCAGCCAAAGATGAAAGACACTTGCTAAGGTTTTTTTAACGACTGTTTATCATTGTCTGTTCCTGGATTCGTGGACAAATTTTTGAGATTTAAAACCCGAAAATGAAGGAGGTAATTTGTTTTCTTTCGACGCTGCCATCGATGAGTGAGTGGAGCCACAATTGTTGTGATGTCGGAAACTGCCAGTATTTAAGTATAATATTTGCTTTTTCTCAGCCCTGGAGTTTTCATTATTTTATTTGGCCTACTGCAAGAGTCATCGTAGCTCTTGTTCGTCGGCTTCATCGTAGTCGTTAAGGAAATTTATACCTCTGTAGCCTGTGACACTGACGATATGTTCTGAACTTACAATCTTTGCTTTCTTCAGCCTTCTGACTGTTGTTTTTCTTGCACAATGATTCGTAAACTTTTTTCTCACTTTCTTTAAGGCTAGTACCAGCTACGGATACTTTCATTATGTGAGTTATGGTATTTTCGCCCATTGGTTTAGTTTGGACCAGATGTTTAAATTTTCGGTTTCGTTTGCTAGTGAGGTAGAAAAAAAAACAGACCATCGCATGGATGTTTTAAAAGAGGTCTTCGCTCCACGAAAGACTCAAAGAGAGCAACAAATAACGTAAATGACTTGAAATCCCTGTTGTTATCATGGAATTGTATCCTTGTTCATTTAAATGCCTGAAGAGTGTAGCTGTCATGGTTTGCCTGTGGTTGCAACCGTTTTTGTTCTTTATTTTTTTACTTTAGCGTAGTCTGTTATAAGTAGCTTGTTTTTTAGTTTCTCTGGCTCATTTTCCTCGATTTTGTTGACAGTATTTTTCTCTTGGCAACGCATTTTCAAGACATTTAGCCAAAAAGACGTACTTTTTACTGTGTTCGGGTTTTTGGAATATTTTTTTAACTTTTCTATTGTTGTTTTGCTTACAAAATTAAATCCCGTCATCGCCTGCTGAAAAACATGGCCATTTTCTTGAATTTTTGTTGCTAAAACAGCTCTAATCTGATTGGTTCTTGTTGGTTCCTTTTGTGTTTTCAGCCAATCAGAAAGCATTTGTAACTTGCACTCGTGTTACAAGTTTGCATTCGTGTTACACATTTTGCACTCGTGTTACAGAAGAGCTGCACTCCTTTCTCAGCCAATCAGAATTGAGTAATTTTTTCGTGTATATTATTACTAATTAAAACACAAGAATACAAACATCAGCTTTTTGACAAGACTGCTTATCTTTACGGCCATTTTTTTACCAGAGTCATGGATAAAACAATCCATTTTATCCGTTTTATCGGCGTGGTAAAATCGCAGTACAAGCAGGCCCTGCATTGTTCTGGTTACAAGCAAAAAACTGCTACACAACTTCACCGGCACATCTTGGAAGACTTTACTTTCCCAATTATGACATATCTTATTTCAAGACTTGTCTTAATTTGGCCCGTCTAAAGCAGCATTCTAAAGCTAACCGTCCAGAATACAATGAGAGATCAGCAAACTTGCAACCTTGTCAGCAGCCGTGTTATTCCGTCTCCAGGATACTGTCGATATTGTAGGTCGTTTCTATGGAAATGAATGAAGTTTAAATCCAAGCGACTCTATCCAAGTTCAAACCTGTACAAACTGTACTGAAGTGGTGAAAGGGAGCGTGTACCACTTTTCAATACCTATGGTGCCTCACTGTACTTTTTGATCATTTTGCAGTACAAAAAAGAGCTGGTAGAGGAGTTTTCAGACAAAATTGTTCCACAGTTTGCAAATGGGACACTCAAGGCTATTGTGGATTCAGTTTTCACCATAGATGAAATCCAGCTTGCTCACAAAAGAATGGAGTCTAATGAAAATATCGGCAAAATAGTTTTACAAATAATGTAAGACTGTCAAATATGACCTCTAGCCAAGAAGAGTCAACTTTAATTTCTCCATTTTTTTCCAATCGTTATCGTTATTTTTTTATTTATATATTTATGATTGCTTTGATTGTACATATAGCTCAAGAAAGGAATTTTGTTAAGTACCCAAAAAGAATCGCAAATAGTGAGAGAGACTTTGCCAGCAGCACTGTAAACTTATTTCCTTGGCCACTTACTAAAGGGAGCTTATTAATAGTAACAATGACAGTGGTGGCAACAAATTGAAGCAACATAGGTTTAACAAGCAAGACAACAACTCTGTACCTGCATGACGTATGCATACGTTTTCAGTTGCTTTCCAGAACAGTTAGTTTCTTTGCCATCACTTTCCATCACATTATCTACAGAATAAACCAAAGAGGAGCATTTTGAAATTAAAGTTAATAAAAAGCTTTAAAGGTCAAAATAGGTAATACTTTCTTGTCACATTCAACCGTAGCTCTCTTGACCTTTGATATTCAGTGCTTTAAATTTCTTCATACAACAAGACTAGAATAAGTTACGAAATTTCATTTGAGTTTTAAAGTTTGAGCATACTTTCATAAAATATATAGGATGCAAATCCTTCTCTTTTTTGTGTACAGTTTGCTTGCACTTTCAAAGTGGCCACTATGGCTAAACCAAGAAACTTCTGTCCTGACCAAGGGCCATAAATGTAGCAACCATTTTTTCTTTATGATGCAGGATTATTTGATAAAGCTCAGAAGCTGTTGGCTTTTCACAAGCAAGTAGAATGTTATGGTACTACGGAAGAAATTTCAGTTGACTACTGTTCTTTTACCATTTACGTTTATTTATATTTTCCTTTCAATTGGTTCAGACAAAGGGAAACAAACCATGTATGACTATTAAACTTGATGATCATCACTTGAAAGTGTTACAAAAGACAAGGATCTGCTAAGGTGGTTCGGTGTGCTACCCCCCCCCCCCCCCCCTCCTCCTTATAATTATAACTTCTGATACCTAAAACTGAGAAGAGTGCCCTCTTTGCACGATAAACCATTCTTCTGTGATCCTTTTATGCCACTATAATATTTCTTATGGTCTTCCCACTTGAGAAACCTACCTGTCGTTAAATACATGACAAGACTGACAACAAGATCCCAGTCCCATACAATAAACCCTGCATATCTATGTTTTAGAATGCCATGAGTACTTTCTTTACTAAAATCCAAATCTGGACTTTTCAATTTAAACAAGGACATTTTGTTTCTTTACTAAAATCCAAAACTCAGATTATTGGTTGAAATGATCCACAATGGAGGTGGATTCTTTTGACGACCTTTGATCATATCCAAAACCGAATACTTTGAATACATGATCCGAAGTGTTTCTTTACTGTGGATCCGAAAAGAATGAATATTGCTGGTGGAAACTCAAAACAATTTTAATTCAAACATCAGCTTTTTGACAAGACTGCTTATCTTTACGGCCATTTTTTTACCAGAGTCATGGAAAAACAATCCATTTTATCCGTTTTATCGGCGTGGTAAAATCGCAGTACTAGCAGGCCCTGCATTGTTCTGGTTACAAGCAAAAAACTGCGTAAAGAGTTAGCCCTGTAAAATGTTCAGAATGAACACCAAGATCCATCATTGATCAACTGTTTCAATTTTGACTACCAGTACCTTCAGCGACCTTACTCGTTGTGCCAAACATCGATTTCAATCAACCAGCTGAAGGGTAACCGGTCAAGTCGCCCGAAAGTCATCTCGCCCGGAACCAGAGTTATGTCGCCCGAAATACATAGTCATGTCGCCCGCAATTTTATCGAGTGTATAAACTTGAAGAAAAGGAAGGAATAAACTCGTAAAATGTTCACGCGCTAACCTATGCAAATATGAAGTTAAACAAAGACCCCAACATCGCTGTTCATTCACTGTTCATTTCAGTGTTGTTCGTTGTTCGTTGTTATGAACTAAGCCGCTCATTCTACAGTAAAGACTAAGGTGCTCATTCTACAGTAAAGATTCTTGTAATTATTATTCTTGTAATTATTTCAGGTCTTCTGTTTACGATAACATACCTGGCAATAATACGTTTCCCAGCGAGAAAATTTTCGACAAAAATACTCAATTTTTCTTGAAGGACTGCGAACTCAGTGTGCATAAAACAGAGAGTAAAAGTACAAGGAAAAATTTTGCAGAAGAAAGATGTAAACGCATGCAAATCGCATATCAACAGAAAGCTTAAAGCCTGTAGAAATTTGTTTTTGAGTGGGAAAAACTCCCCTAGTACCCATTCCTCCGCAAATTGCCAAATTCTGACCTGGACTCTTGAGCGAAAATGGCTGCCAAATGACCGCGCTATAGAACTGCTAATTAGGGACTGGAAACTGGGGACACTTAACTTGGCCAAAATTGGCACCAAAATTTCCAAGCGTGTAAATACTCATTTAGCTATGGTACGAGAACTAAATAGATAAATAGCTATGTTACACTGTTATTAAGTTCTAGTGAGCTCACTAATATAGACAGGAACATAGACTGATGTTAATTTAAAAATTTTTAGTCTGCTCAGAAGGTCTGTCATTCTCGTCAGGGGCACAGTGAACAGACCTGGAAAGAGAGTCAGCGCCGAAAAGTGAAAACACCGACTCGGTCCGGAGAAAACTTCATCTAGAAACCCGACAAATCGCGCGTTGATAAAGCAGAAAAAAATAAACAGTTAACGGTGGATGAAACCTTGTTTTTTTACTCTCTTTCCGCACGTTTCAAACCGTGGTACCACAGCTGGCCCTACGTGCCTGAGTCGACTACCATCAATCCATGTTTAAAAATAGTTATTTTTTACCGTACAAGTCCTGAACTTCGGTGTGGTTATTGATCTGTTGTGTACTTATTGAACTGCTGTGTGGTTATTGAACTAACAAAAAGAAAAACTGAGCTGTTAAATCCATATACTGGGCTATTCTGGTATATGGCAACCATGTCTTTCCCTTAAACTGCCCGCTGTGCGCCAGATCTGTCAGCTTTGTTTACTGTAAAAGGTCATTGCACTTGTGCGACAGGCATCCTTTTGGTTGCTTGTAAAATCAGATAGGGATGTTTATGGGCGGGTATCATGGTTGTAAAACCCCGTCATATCTCATTATCATTTTCATTTAAATGCTTGCTTGTTTGCTTATATGTCACCTTCATCACATTTATTTATTTATTTATTTTTATTTTTTTGACTTAGCCCATAATGGAAATGATTAACTAAAGCAGTGCTGTACAAATTTTTAAATACATAATAGTTTAAGTAATTTAAGTCTATATCTACATTGGAATACGAAAACCGAACTGGTGAGAAAGAGGCCTCACTTGCACACCAGGATTACTGTGACGTAACTCCTTCAAGTTGCGCGCGAAAGTTGACGGCGGTTGCCGGTTAACATTTGAAGAAATTGCGCATGATATGGAATGACGTAAGCCATCGAGTGAAGAAAACATAGTACGGTCATCCTACTGGTTGTTTTTATTCGAGCTACAGTGAGGTAGACGCATTTGAAACTTTATTTCTAATTCGTTTTAGAAAGAAAACTGTTGGCACCTTTCTGGGCATCGCCTACAATTGTTGTGATCTCTTATATTTGCACAGACATTGCCGTATCGAAAGCAGATTTTTAAAATATGGTCAGGAAACGAGCAACGGCCTTTCAAGTTTGAGGCAACCAAGAAAGTTAGAAGTTCAGGACTTGTACGGTAAAAAATAACTATTTTTAAACATGGATTGATGGTAGTCGACTCAGGCACGTAGGGCCAGCTGTGGTACCACGGTTTGAAACGTGCGGAAAGAGAGTAAAAAAACAAGGTTTCATCCACCGTTAACTGTTTATTTTTTTCTGCTTTATCAACGCGCGATTTGTCGGGTTTCTAGATGAAGTTTTCTCCGGACCGAGTCGGTGTTTTCACTTTTCGGCGCTGACTCTCTTTCCAGGTCTGTTCACTGTGCCCCTGACGAGAATGACAGACCTTCTGAGCAGACTAAAAATTTTTAAATTAACATCAGTCTATGTTCCTGTCTATATTAGTGAGCTCACTAGAACTTAATAACAGTGTAACATAGCTATTTATCTATTTAGTTCTCGTACCATAGCTTAATGAGTATTTACCACTTACTTAATGCTATACATTCTTATTAAAAATAACTAACGTATTTGTGGCTATTTTTCCCGCAGCTACATGTAGTTTACGCTCAATGAACTAATGTGTGGTCATTGAACTATACTGGTGTGGTTATTGATCGTTGTGTACTTATTGAACTGCTGTGTGGTTATTGAACTAACAAAAAGAAAAACTGAACATTATCATTTTCATTTTAATACTTACTTGTTGGTTATATGTCACCTTCATCACATTTATTTATATTTTTATTTTTTAATGTGTGGTCATTGAACTACTGGTGTGGTTATTGATCTGTTGTGTACTTATTGAACTGCTGTGTGGTTATTGAACTAACAAAAAGAAAAACAAGGGCCTCAATAGTACTGTTTACCTGAGACGTGATGAGAAAAAGTATGTTTAAAAGGCTGGTTTATACGCCACCAGATTCGTCGCCAAGATTTACTAGTAAACTAAACTTGTCGAACACAAAAAATCCGGCCTGATTTTTTATTTTGGCCTCTCTTTTAGACAGAGGAATGCAACATGTAAATTGGCTGCCACCAAGGACTATCGTGGCGCGTGTGTTTCTTAAAATTATATTTCGGGGTTGTCCAATTATCCATAGTCTCTCAAACGGAGCAATGTTGGAGAGAGTGGTTAATGCCACATTATGATGCAACAGCTAATGCATATACAATACACGAATAGGTAGGTCTATTTGTTTTCCAGGTCTAATCTACTGTGATCGAACACGATTGCTATTTTTGGGTGTACAAATAAGACTATTTAATAACTCGATGTAAAAGCTGTTTCACTCTTAGACTGTCAAATTATTTTTCTCTAAAATCACTTTGCCTCAAAAGTCAAATGAATGTGCCCTGATCTGTGGATTACAAGTTTATTGTTTGATTTAAATTATGAATTTATTAACGGGAGCTTCGCTTTTAGCCCTGGCTAAATCTATATATTAGGATTAGTTTATTGCGAAATCCCGATTATTTTATTTGATTCAAGGATCAGAAAAAGTGAACTGGGAAATATCTCAAAGGTGAGAAACTTGAAACAGTGCTCCATGTTTTTGTTGGGTTAGTTTATTGCGAAATTATTTATATCAGTTGTGTTCAAGAATGTCACACTCGAAGCCAAAGCAGCCGTTCGACACATTAGTTAGCGGACATTTATATTGTCACTAACAAATAAATAATTAAAGAAGGTTTTGTTGTTTAACACGCGTTCTATTACATTTGCATTGTTGGTTGAACTCATTGCCTAATTTCATGCCGCGCGGGAGCCTGGCACTACCGGATTTTCCCGGACTTTTTAAATTCCGGATTGAAAATGGCTTCCAAAATAGAAGGTAAAACAAAGGTCATTGCGTATAGTTGAAACGATATTAAGAGCCAGATTACTCCAGAAAGTTAAGAGCGAATGCACAGAAAAATCGAGCAAAATCGGCAAATCGTGGCCACAGCTCAAAAACTAACTTACCCTCATTTTCAGTCTTTAAAAAGGTTTTAATGAGTTTATAACACTGCTGACGTTTAAATTTCAAAATGCGGCCGACTTTGGGAATTATTTGAGATTTTCGATTTCAACGGTCAGCGGGCCTAAAATTAGCCGCCGAACTCGGGAAAATAGCCCAGTGACAGAATTGAGCTGACTTTCATAACGAGGGAATATATTGGCAATCTTCCACTTAAATCTCTAAAAGCAGATATCTAACAATTTCTGAACGGCACATTTTTTAGATTTAGAGTATAAAATATCGACGAACCAGCAGAATTTTGAAACGTAATTTGCATAATACTTATACCTGGTTTTTTGAAAACCGGGCTACTAAAAAATGTCAGTCTCTCGCACTGATTGTTAATTTGATGGCCCTTGTTACTTGAAAAGTAAAATCTCACCTCAAAAAGAAATTATTGAATACATGAGCTTCCATTTGATAGAATCGTCTGTCTTTAAGGTAACAAAAGTGAAGTTTTCCTCATTAATCTGGAAAATAAGGCATTTTAAGAAGCAAGTTTTAGTGTCGGTGTCACCGATTGCAAAGCCAATTCCCCAGTTCACCCCATTTTTAATTGAAGCTGGTCTCCCAAAAACAATCTAAGCGAACACTGCTCAACAAAACCAAGTCCTAAAACCAGCAGTTCAACTGCTTGCTGACTAGGAACATTATCAACAGAGTGGGTCATTGCTTGCATGCAAACAGCACAAACAAACTGCATAAGAGTGCAAAAACACATCAAACTTTACAACAACCCCACTCCCCTGGAATTTAACCAGGCTACCCCAAATGCATACCAGACGATAGCCCCGTATATGTGCAACAACATGGCACCCAGAGACACAACCCCCCCTTTATTTGAGGGAGACATTGAGCTTTGAGAGACAGGGGTAAGCCCAGATACAAAAACTCAGCAAATCTGCGCTCTAGCACAAAGCCTAGTCTTTACAACAACCCCACCCCCCTGGAATTTAACCAGGCTACCCCAAATGCATACCACATGATAACCCTGTGTCTGTGCAACAACATGACACCCAGCCAGTACAACCCCCTCTTTATTTGAGAGAGACATTGAGCTTTGAAAGACAGGGGTAAGCCCAGGTACAAAAACTCAGCAAATCTGCACTCTAGCACAAAGCATAGTCTTTACAACAACTCCACCCCCCTGGAATTTAACCAGGCTACCCCAAATGCATACCACATGATAGCCCTGTGTCTGTGCAACAACATGACACCCAGCCAGACACAACCCCCTCTTTATTTGAGGGAGACATTGAACTTTGAAAGACAAGGGTAAGTCCAGGTACAAAAACTCAGCAAATTTGCACTCTAGCATAAAGCATAGTCTTTACAACAACCCCACCCCCCGGAATTTAACCAGGCGACCCCAAATGCATACCACATGATAGCCCAATGACTGTTCAACAACATGACTTTTAGTTTGACGGAAGCCCCCCTCAATCTGTTGTTGGGGGCAACGGTCCGTCCCTACGGGCCAGGCTGTTGCCCCCCTCGTGCAAGTTTTGTGGAATTTGCACTGATTTCTGTCAATTCCAGGAAGTTATTTGGAGCCCATGGTTAACAGGTGAGGGTGGTTAGTCCTGAAGAGCGAGATTGTTATTTTTACACTAAAAGTATCAGGGCTTTAAGCAAATTAAGTTTTGAAAGATTGCCTGCAATGTGCTGGACTTGACTTAAGATTTCAGGCAACCCGGTTTTCAAAACTCCAGGTAGACTTATAAATACAACAATTTACCGCTAAAACCAAAATCGAATTTTCTATATGGGGGAATTCTCCAACTCACCCCAAATCACGCTTACTACCCAATGAGATATAGTACTTCAACATTATCTAAAAGTTAGTCTGGTGTTCTTGCGAACGCTTGTAAAATAGATTGATCATTTTTAGGTTATTTTGCCCCAAACAACCGCTAATTGACCCTAGGGTCAATTGACACGTGCACGTCACCTTAGTTTTATGCATCGATCTGAGCTCGTTAAAAGTGAGAAACTAACAAGATTCTTTTACTATGTACCTGCTTTAATGAAATACACGCAGTCTTCAAAAGGAGAGGCCGTTCAATGGCTAATTTCTGCTCTTGAGATCTTGTAGATTGCAGCATGGCGTCTGCGAGTGGACCTGAGTCTAGGTCTGTTTCCCGGGGTCTGTTTTCCCGTGACTGCGAAATCAGAATAACATCAAGAAATAATTCTCCCTCGAATCTTCGTGAGTGAATCAGCTTTGCAGTGCCTTACCTGAGATAAAAAGTGGGCCGAATAGCAAAACATTTCTAGCGCAATTTGGGTCCTTTGTGGAACGCAGTGTATTGCTGAGCGAAAGGTGAGTAAACAAACGTGGGAAAGTACGTTACCTTTGATTGCGTGACCAGACAGTAAACGATAGTCTCCAGGGAAAAATAGGATTCGCAAAAAATCTTGCTGATGTATATTTAACAGTTTGTTACTGTAAATTTACCCCTGGTTTGTCCAGAACTTTAAACAATGCATATCTGTCCAAGAGTATATAAAATGTTTCGAAAGATCCACCCCTAAATAACTGTGGGCTGCTCTTTTTTCCCATCACCGATGTACACTTCCTTCACATTGTCTTTTGCATGAGGCTTGTACGCCTTTTTAACTGTTATCGACACTTAAAACTGGCCATTTAAGGCCTGGTTTAAGAACTTGACTGACTTAAAAAACCGTCGCGAACATGGGCTATTATTGTTGGACTTTGGAAGCTTTAAGCCCAAAATGATGGTGCAATCTCGAGAAATTTGCCCGGGTCTAATTATAAGACAGGGAACGGGTACTAAGAAAGGGACGGTCTCATTTAGCAACCCGTGGACAATCTGGGTATGCTTGCCTTCTGTCGCAGGGGCAACCTTTAAGGCCAGGTATGCCGCCCCCACCGGAGAGGATTGCATGGCATCCACGATCTCAGTCGCTTTTTCCACATCATGACCTTCAATTATCATGAATTATAATGCGGGCCTTGATCGTTGCCACCTTACCGGAAGTCTTATCTTCGCACTGTTAGACCATAAGAATCTCTATTATTATTCCATAAATGCACCACTGACTTTTCCTTGCTCAGCTTCCGGTAAAACGATACTCCGAAGCAAAAATAGCTTTACAACGACTCTATCCAGGCCAGAACTCCTGATATCAACAAATATACACCCCCCCCCCCCCCCCCTAAAGAGAGCAAACGTTCCCCGAACTATTCACTTGACCCACCCCATCCCTTCGTTAAGAAAAACTACGCACTACGCACTCAGTTCACTGGACAAAACGCACTCCTGAAAATACCAAACTATAGCCGTTCATCCTACAAGCAATCTCAGTTTCAGCGTGGTCACGTTTCCAGTTGCTGTAAGATTAATTCGACACCTACAACAGACACTGTAAATTAAATAGCAGCCACAACGCCCTTCTTTGAAACCGTCAGGACGAGAAAGTTTATAAAAGACTTAACAGGTGTGTTAACTCTACCAGTTTCTTGCAAAATATGCTGTGACATCCGTTTGCTCATTCCCCTTTCTGCCTTAGGCCGCTGATTAGGTTTGGTTCTGTGCTTTGAAATAACTTTAGGAACGAAACATGATACGTGAGGGGCGTGTCCGGCAAAGGGCAAGTGACTCTCGGTGGTGAAGACATATACTGAGCTTGTCAGTATTTCGTAGCCTGTACCACGTCGCGAAAATAGAACAAGCCAAAGAAAAAATAAGACGCCTTTCTTTCCCCAGCCCCCGCAGGTTTTTCGCTTTACTTTTTACTGCACAACTGATTCTACCTGTTCGTGCCGGAGCGAACATGGACGCCCTTGGGGTTAAGTTTCCACTTCATTTTCGGCACCTGACTAAACGCAAGTGCTGACTTGTGCGCCTATGCTTCGTTTGCACTGAAGTAGCAGTATATGACCACGACAGACTTGCTGCTATCCTTGGTTTGAAACCGCAATGGGCAAGAACAATTTCTTGAAAAGAGCAAACTATTTCCTCCTTAGCAGACATGGAGAACAACTACTAGGACTTAAGCAATGCCATTGCTTAAGTCCTACTAGACTTGAAAAGAGAAAGCATGATGCTTTCTCTTTTTAATGATTTACGGCTAAACAGTACAATTTCATGTAGCTTTTACGCAAAATTAAATACTTAGTTGTTTGCAGAATTGCACTTAACAACAAATTACAGAAATTTAACTAAGTTTAGATCTCTTAAATAAGAATTGAACGGAAAAAACTTTTGGGGTAAAAAAGTCAAAAAATAATGTTTGCTGGAAAATCACTTAATGGACATACAATAGCAGAGATATCATGCCTGTAATTTTCTGTTCAATGCACCTTATGACAAGTCTGACTAATCCACTGGTAACCCATGCCTTAAAATCGCCTTGAACCTTAAAATATAATCCATTTGCCTTTCAGGCGTAGTGCAAATATATCTTCTGAACACTCCGGGGTTGGGGGTAAAATCAGAAGAACAGAACATTCAGTTACTGTACCATTTTTAAAAGTGGGACAGTATGTTTGCTAATCATCTTAGTTAACCGCTTTTAAAATAGGACAAAAGAACACCTGGTCATACAGGAAAATGAATTGACTGTATCCCGAAAGCTTTGGTTTCCCGTGCACTTATTTTTCGCAGGCGACAATCGATAATTGCATGGTAACGCAATCGGAGGTGAGTAACTAATTAAAAGTCATTGATACCATCGCCGCTTAGCAAATACACTACGTGCTGCAAAGGATCCAAATTGCGCTAGATTGTTTTCCTATTCGGCCCACTTTTTATCTCAGGTAAGGCACTGCAAAGCTGATTCATTTACGAAGGTTCGAGCGATAATTATTTCATGATGTTATTCTGATTTCGCAGTCACTGGGAAACAGACCCCGGGAAACAGACCTAGACTCAGGTCCACTCGCAGACGCCATGCTGCAATCTACAAGATCTCAAGAACAGAAATTACCCATTGAACGGCCTCTCCTTTTGAAGATTGCGTGTATTTCATTAAAACAGGCATATATTAAAAGAATCTTGTTAGTTTCTCCCTTTTAACGAGCTCAAATCGATGCATAAAACTAAGGTGACATGCACGTGTCAATTGACCCTAGGGTCAATTAGCGGTTGTTTGGGGCAAAATAACATCTATTTTACAAGCGTTCGCAAGAACACCAGACTAACTTTCAGATAATGTTGAAGTACTATATCTCATTGGGTAGTAAGCGGGATTTGGCGTTATTTGGAGAATTCCCCCATATAGAAAATTCGATTTGGTTTTAGCGGTAAATTGTTGTATTTATAAGCATTATGCAAATTACGTTTCAAAATCGTGGTCGTTCGTCGATATTTTATTCTCTAAATCTAAAAAAATGTGCTGTTTAGTAGGGGCACTCAACGACAATTTTCGGAAAATATCTGTTCGGAAGACGATTTGAGATCTAGAATTTTCGGAACATTTGTTGTAAAATTTCTTGCTTGCCTGCCTCTCCTAGGATTTTCGAACATCTAAAAAATTGTATAATTGCCAATTTTTAACCGATTTTTACCCTTAAAAGGTGACCTAGAATTTTCGGGAGCCTTTTTTCTGGCTGAAAGTTTCGAAAAGATAAGTTTTGATCCCTATAATTTTCGGATCACTAGACTTTCAGCTAGGAAATCCGAACAGATGAAAAATTTTTAGGGGATGAAAATATGTCCATATCTACTGTTTAAATACTAAAATACGTTTAACAATGCTATGTTTAAGAGGTTTTGAACTATATTCTCGTTGGGTGCCCCTGGTTTAGAAATTGTTAATGTCTGTTTTATGAGATTTAAGTGGAAGATTGCCAATATATTCGCTCGTTTATGAAAGTCAGCTCATTTCTGTCACTAGGCTATATTGGCGTGTTCGGCGGCTAATTTTAGGCCCGCAGACCGTTGAAATCGAAAATCTCAAATAATTCCCAAATTCGGCCGCATTTTGAAATTTAAACCTCAGAAGTGTTATAAATTTATTAAAACCTTATTACAGACTTAAAATGAGGGTAGGTTAGGTTTTGAACTGTGGCCACGGTTTGCTCGATTTTTCTGTGCATTCGCTCTTAATATTCTAAAGCTAAGAACAGTTGTTTTACTGTTATAAAGAACCTCGCTTAAAAATTTCGAGAAAAGACAGATCTAATCGGAAACTTTCGCTACTTGGAAGTATTGGAAGGATTCCCGAATTGTTCGACAAAAAATTTGAACAAAGAACCTTCGAGTTTAGCTCTTTTTACGGCGCTGGATCCGACCGAATATTGGGGAACTCGGATAAGGGAGTGGGTGTACCTGTTTTTACAAACTGTAAAATAAAAACTACCAAATAGCGAAACACGCCAGAGTGACCCGAGTGAAAGGGCAACACTGTATATTAGGTCGGTAAGGCTTACATTAGATTTTCTACCCGTCACTGTGTACGGTATCAGTAGAAATCCTAAAGTTCAGACCGGAAACAATTCTCACTGAACATGGATAAAAGCAAGTATACTTCAGTCTTACTTGAGAGGCATTTCTCGTCCGGTAACACCGCAGTTCCTGTAATTTGGGCAATCAGCTTGTATTAACAGTCAAGAATGTCACGTACATCTACCTTTTGGCTAGCATGCACTGAGTATAGACTAGTCCCTTATCTCCCTTCATGTGAACAACACTAGGTTTAACATATATAACGCCACAAAGTTCACTACACTCAGTACCTTTCACGGACATTACTCTTTTCCGCGACGGGAATAATCCAGGTAAGCCCTTCTGTACTGCCCTTTTAAGTTTTGCTCCAGCATACTTAGGCTACGATCGGTACGTGCGCAATGACATCTGTGTTCTTTCCTGCAATGATCCTCTACTTTTCATATGCGCGTAGAATTAAACACAGGATCCTTTGCTGTAGAAAATTTATAATCATGTTTGATTCGAGCGACCGGTTCATCGAACAATTGCTCATGCACTTGCTGAGTGTCGGCTCCTTCAGTTTTGCTTCAGGGCATGGCAGAAATACTGCATCCTTTCCTTACTAAGTTTAGACAGATTCTCCGAGGAAATATTGATCAATATTTCTTCGAAAAATAATGCTTTCGTTCGAGTTTTTACTCCGACTATCCGCCATTTTGAAACTAGACTTTTTAGAAAGTCCGGGAAAATCCGGTAGTGCCAGGCCCCTGCGCGGTATGAAATTAGGCAATTGTCCATCCTAAGCATGACATGTATGAGGATTTTCATTAACCCAGGAAACAAAGTGTAATAATTGAGAAAACTGCATTTCAAAGGTTCATGGCAAATACATGGACAACCACATGGAGTCTTAATTCGGTTTTTAAAAGGTCGGGGGCAGATTTAGTGACAACTATGACTAGTTTAGATTTAGAGAATCGACAAACGAGCATAATTTTGAAACGTAATTTGCATAATGCTAATAAATACAACAATTTACCGCTAAAACCAAAATCGAACTTTCTATATGGGGGAATTCTCCAACTCACCCCAAATCCCGGTTACTACCCAATGAGATATAGTACTTCAACATTATCTGAAAGTTAGTCTGGTGTTCTTGCGAACGCTTGTAAAACAGATTGATTATTTTGAGGTTATTTTGCCCCAAACAACCGCTAATTGACCCAAGGGTCAATTGACACGTGCACGTGACCTTAGTTTTATGCGTCGATTTGAGCGCGTTAAAAAGGAGAAACTAACAGGATTCTTGTTATATGTACCTGTTTTAATGAATCGCATGCAATCTTCAAAAGGAGAGGCCGTTCAATGGGTAATTTCTGTTCTTGAGATCTTGTAGATGGCAGCATGGCGTCTGCGAGTGGACCTAAGTCTAGGTCTGTTTTCCCGTGACTGCGAAATCAGAATAACATCAAGAAATAATTCTCCCTCGAATCTTCGTAAATGAATCAGTTTTGCAGTGCCTTACCAGAGATGAAAAGTGGGCCGAATAGGAAAACATTCTAGCGCAATTTGGATCCTTTGTGGGACGCAGTGTATTGCTGAGCTAAAGGTGAGTAAACAAACGTGGGAAAGTACGTTACCTTTGGGTGACCAGCCAGTAAACGATAGTCTCAGCGAAAAATAGGATTCGCAAAAATCTTGCTGATGTATATTTAACAGTTTGTTACTATAAATTTACACCTGGTTTCTCTAAAACTTTAAGCAATGCATATCTGTCCAAGACTATAAGAATGTTTCGAAAGATCCACCCCTAAATAACCGTGGGCTACTCCTTTTTCCCCATCACCGATGTGCACTTCCTTTCCACTGTCTTTTGCATGAGGCTTGTATGCCTTTAAACTGTTATCGACGCCTAAAACTGGTCGTTTAAGGCCTGGTTTAAGAACTTGACTGACTTAAAAAACCGTCGCGAACATGCGCTATTATTGTTGGACTTTGGAAGCTTTAAGCCCAAAATGATGGTGCAATGTCGAGAAATTTGCCCGGGTCTAAGACAGGGAACGGGTACTAAGAAAGGGACGGTCTCATTAGCAACCCCTGGACAATCTGGGCATGCTTGCCTTCTGTCACAGGGGCAACCATTAAGGCCAGAAATGCCACCCCCACCCGCGAGGATTGCATGGCATCCATCATTTGCTTTTTCCACATCATGACCTTCAATTATCATTTATTCTAATGCGGGCTTTGATCGTTGGCACCTTCCCATGCAGAAGTCTAATCGTCGCACTGTTAGACCATGAGAATCTCTATTATTCCATAAATGCACCATTGACTTTTCCTTGTTCAGCTTCCGGTAAACCGATACCCCGAAGAAAAAATAGCTTTACAACGACTCTATCCAGGCCAGAACTCCTGATATCAACAAATATAACCCACCCCCCTAAAGAGAGCAACCTTTCCCCGAATTTTTCTCTTGACGCACCCCATCCCTTCGTTAAGAAAAAGTACGAACTCAGTTCACTGGACAAAACGCCCTTGTGAATATACCAAAGCTATAGCCGTTCATCCGACAAACAATCTCAGTTTCAACAGGTGTGGCGACGTTTCCAGTTGCTGTAAGATTAATTCGACACCTGCAACAGACACTGTAAATTAAATAGCAGCCACAACGCCCTTCTTTGAAACCGTCAGGATGAGACATTTATAAAAGACTTAACAGGTGTGCGCGGCGGTTTCCTTTTCTTCCTTCCCTCCCATTCTAGCACTCAAATTCTGACCCTGATATTCTAGTAGTAATCAACCGTTCCTGAGCCGATAAGCACAAGGATACCGGTTTCTTGCAAAATATGCTGTGACATCCGTTTGCTCATCCCCCTCTCTGCCTTCGGCCGCTGATTAGGTTTGGTGCTGTGCTTTGAAATAACTTTAGGAACGAAACATGATACGTGAGGGGCGTGTCCGGCCAAGGGCAAGTGACTCTCGGTGGTGAAGACATATACTGAGCTTGTCAGTATTTCGTGAGCTGTACCACGTCGCGAAAATAGAACAATCCAAAGAAAAATAAGACGCCTTTCTTTACCCAGCCCCGCAGGTTTTTCGCATTACTTTTTACTGCACAACTGCTTTACTATCTTGGATTGTACCTTTTGGAGCCGGAGCGAACATGGACGCCCTTGGGGTTAAGTTTCCTCTTCATTTTCGGCACCTGACTAAACGCAAGCGCTGACTTGTGCGCCTAAGCTTCGTTTGCACTGAAGTAGCAGTATATGACCACGACAGACTTGCTGCTATCCTTGGATTGAAACCGCAGTGGGCAAGAACAATTTCTTGAAAAAAGCAAACTGTTTCCTCTTTAGCAGACATGGAGAACAACTAGTAGGACTTAAGCAATGCCATTGCTTAAGTCCTACTAGACTTAAAGAGAGGAAGCATGATGATTAACGGCTAAACAATACAATTTCATGTAACTTTTACACAAAATTAAAAACTTAGTTGTTTGCAGAACTGTATTTAACAACAAATTATAGAAATTTAGCTAAGTTTGGATCTCACAGATAAGAATTGGACGGAAAAAACTTTTGGGGTTAAAAAGTCGATAGTTTACTGGAAAATCACTTACTGGACATACAATAGCAGAGATACCATGCCTGCAATTTTCTGTGCAATGCACCTTATGACAAGTCTGACTAATCCATTGGTAGCCCATGCCTTAAAAACCGCCTTGAACCTTAAAATTTAATTCATTTGCCTTTCATGCGTAGTGCAAATATATCTTTTGAACACTCCAGGGTTGGGGTAAAATCAGAAGAACAGAACATTCAGTTACTGTACCACTTTTAAAAGTGGGACAGTATGTTTGCTAACCATCTTAGTTAACCACTTTTAAAATATGACAAAAGGACAACTGGTCATACAGGAAATAATAAATTTACTGTATCCCGAGAGCTTTGGTTTCTCGTGCACTTATTTTTCGCAGGAGATAATCGATAATTGGCTGGTCACGCAATCGGAGGTGAGTAACTATACAGAATTAAATTCTGTATGCAAAAATAGCAAATCAGGGTCGGGAAGTAGTATTTCCTGTCCTAAACAGTGTAGAGAAATGAACAATTTTGGTCTTAAATAGGGTCGGGGTTTGCGGGCCTTGGGGGCACACCTCTACCCAAACTTCCCTTGAGTGCCCCCCCCCCCCCGTCATCTGCTTACTTTACAGTATTCTATTTTCCGTTTCCTTCACCAAGTCGACGATGACGTGTATCTAATCCAGTTTCAGGAAAAACGGAGAAATATTATTCTGTTAGATTTCATTCTGCGTTAAATTTTGGCGGCAAGAAAGGACTTTGTTCACGACAATCCAATGTATAAATGTAAACTAGCCGAGGAGAAATTTTATTTTGTTCCGAACTCAGGGCGCGGATGAAATACTGACCGATTTCCTAAACAAGCGCCGAAAAAGCAAGGTTCTAGTGGAGTCCGGGGGCTTCCTCCCTCTGAAATTTTTTTTGAATTTCAACTACCAAAAGTCTTCTGAGTCATTCAGACAGGATGTTTACTGTCTGCCAAAACCAATTGACAGATTTCAACTCGGAAATTTTTCTGTTTAAAATAGTTATATATTTATTATGAAAAATCTGACCGATTTCCCTAAAACGGTGGTAACCGGTGTGGATCAGCGCTCATCATCTTATATATAAACAAAGGAAAATGAAATTTAAACTACGGATAAAATTGAACTACAGTTTGCGTTGTACACAATGATAAGTTTGGGGAGTAATAATATAGATTTAGCCAAGCCTAACTAAAGCGAAGCCTTTTTTATATACTTAACATTTCACCTTAAAAAATAAACTTATACTATACTTATAATATTCATATACTACACTTATACTATGCTTAACTTTAGGAGTCAGCCATTAACGTATGAGGAAGGGGCTGGGTGATTTCAGAAAAAAAAAATATAAAACTCATTAAAAATTCGTGAAGAAAACACGAAAGAAATTAATGTTTAACTAGTGTCTTTATATCTGATAAAGACACGGCTAAACTTTACGTCCAATTTTTTAGACCAAAATAACTCCAAATCTATTTATTAGTGCAAGAATGAGTTGATCTTTATCAAGAGATTTTGAAGCCGTTCAAAAAACTTGCAGTAGCGTATTATCAGGTTTAAAAACACACTTCTGCTAGTTTTTTCAACTGTAAAAGTATCATGTTTAAACTCTTCACTGGTATGTACGGACATGCAACAAAATTGCTTTAAATCAAACATATACCACAACTCTAAACAACGGACCACTGACTAGAAAAGAAGTGGCTTTATTCCATTGAAATCCATGGTCAAATCTTTTCTGTACTCAAGCTTAAGGGAAACGTACAGAGTTCCTGGTCTAAACTTAGGTCACAAGTCCTCCAGACAGTCAGACAATGGATAACGATATTCCATTTTTTTTTCTTTTTCTTTTTCTTTTTTTTTTTTGAGACGCTAAAAACTGATAAAGAAAAAGCAAAACAAAACTTCCTCGGCGTCTTGAATTCATTCCATGCCAAACGTTGCACGACAATTTTGATTAATAAAAAGTCTGTTATAATCTACTTTTCTCACCATCGAGAATAAATTAGAACTGAATATTACAACAGTGTCTCCTTGAATTCTAAGAAATTTCAAAACATTGGGATTCCGGATTCCTACAGCTGTATTCCGGATTCCAAGGCCCAGGATTCCGGATTCCACAAGCAAAAATTTCTAGGATTGCGGAATCTGGATTCCCTCACATGGGGAGAAGGATTAAAAACTCCAACGGGCTGGAAGCAAACAGTTCGCTATTTACAAACGTCGCTAAGGATATGAATTCGGGACGACCCATAACAAATCCACATACGGGGTCTGAGCGAAACTCGAACCCGGGACGGCTGGAAACGAGTCCGACGCACAAACCACTAGGTCACGCTGCCTCCTTAAAACAATCCCCTACTCTCACGTAAGATGAAAACCTCGTCCCCAGGGAACGGATAGGAGAGGATCCTGGGGACGAGGTTGGTAAGATCGACGATTTAAAGATCGCCCATCTTGGTTTCCACTGCGCCGAGGGAGGAGGGCTTTGAGGTGTACATCGTCGACGCAAAATCACACTGTGGCCATCTATCCCGATACGATAGAACCCTTAGTACGCTTGCCCTAACCTGAGTTCAACTTAGTGTTTTCTCTCTCCGTAGCTTCTTTGTGTCACCCTGTGGGCACATGCTTTGAGAGGAGAGCCCAGTTAGTGCCACCTAAAGTTTCTCATCAAGTTTCTTTTTCACGACGTCAGTTTTTTCTGGCACGACTTTTTTTTCACCACGACTTTTTGTTTTCGCCTCGACTATTGTTTTTTACGACTTTTTTTTCGCCACGACTTTCTGTTTTCGGTACGACTTTTTTTTCGGCACGACCAGGAGAGGTCGCCGCTGACCAATATTATTGTAGTGGCATGGAGCACATGGTCATCGTAATTCACTACTGCAACCAATATCAAAATACAGAAATCATAACTTAAAGATACCACCGACTTTATAAATTTTATTGAAAACAAAAAGGTGAAAAAACAGACATTTCTTGTTTCGATGGACGTCACAAGTCTTTACACAAAAATATACCACAGAACGAGGGCATTGGAATTGTCTGTAAAGCATATGAAACTTCTACGAAGACAACCCTTCTATTCCTACACATTACCTGCGGGAAATGCTTAAACTACTCCTCAAAGAAAATTCTTTCCAGTTCAATGGAAAACACTAGCTACAAACCCATGGTACTGTAATGGGCACAAAGATAGCAGTTTCTTTTGCCAATATTTTTATGGCACATATTGAAACAACAATTCTAAGCAGAACCGTTTTTAAACCTACAGTTTGGAAACGCTACATCGACGATATCTTTTCCCTATGGGACATAAGTAAACCAGACATCGAAGCCTTCATCGAACAAGCAAACTTACACCACCCAACTATCAAATTCACGGCCGAAATATCTGACACTGAGACTGTGTTTTTAGACACGGTTGTATACAAAAGCACAAGATTCAAGGAAAATCTATCCTTGATGTAAAGACACATTTTAAAAACACGGAAACCTTCCAGTACACACATTTTACCTCTTGTCACCCGCCGAGTGTTAAAAAAGGATTTGTCAAAGGACAAGCCTTGAGAATCCTACGAACAAACTCCTCAAAAACTACGTTTGAGGATAATATTTCAAATTTCAGAAAACGTTTGATTGACAGAGGCTACCCACAAACTATGATAGAAAACCTTCTATCACATATAAAGTTCACAGAGAGGGAGTCTGTACTCCTGAAACAAAACAACGAGAAGCAAAAGAATATTGCCTTTCGTGACACAGTACCAGCCCTCAGTGTCTACTTTAAAAGAAGTTTTAACGAAAAAATGGAATCTCATACAAAACCAACCGTTACTTCGCCAAATTTTTAAAGAACCACTCATCATTTCCTACAAGAAAGGAAAATCCCTAAAGGACATGGTCGTTAGAGCTAAAATATAAAGGGTTAACACAAGGTTTCACGCCGGTATAGATGTGCGGCCTGTCACCCTTTGCATTTTCTCAAAAAAAAAAAGTCGTGTCGAAAACAAAAAGTCGTGCCGAAAAAAAAGTCGCGCCGAAAAAAAAAAATTGTGTAGGAAAAAAGTCGTGCTGAAAAAGAGGAGTCGTGCCAATAAAACAGTCGTGCCGAAAAAAAAGAGTCGTGCCAGAGAAAACTAACATTGTGAAAAAGAAACTTGATGATAAAAATTATGTGGCACTAACTGGGCTCCGTAATAAGTGCCCCCTTGGTAAATTTAAAACCAAGATGACCACCCATTATGTAAGCGCCTGGTTTCGACGGTTTTACGGGAAAATAGGACACTGTTAACAGTCCAAACGCCAAGCGGCGCTTTCGTTTACGGTTTCCCTAATCACGAGAACGGTGGAAATGGTAAAAAAAAACGGACTTCTACGCTATTCACAATGACGACTGGTAAACGAATATCATAAATGACGTGATACAAGAGTAAAGATAATGCTCGTACGTGATCTAAAATCAGTTGACCCGAAGTCACTGCATAAAGCCCAAACGCGTTCCCATGGGCCGCGATACTCTAGCCCACTAAACGCCCTCTGGGAGGGAACGAGATTTCACGCAGCCGTCAATCATGTAAAAGTTATCCAATCAAAAGTCAAGACGTTGTCACTGTCGTCATTATAAGTATATTCCATGTTTAATTTTCCCCTTTATTTCTGCTCTACCGCATGCCAGAACGATTCGTTCCCTATAATCTGTTTCATATAATGCTAGTGTTGATCTTCTTAGCTGCACTGTTCTCAGTGCAGCATTCTTCAGCTGAGACCAAGGTAAGAAACTTCTAACTCTATATTTCACAACCTGCATAAATGTATATGCTACCACAACATTATAGCATGGAATTCCTTTATGGTCTACTGTGCATAATCCTCGAAGGATAGCTCTTCAGAACTGAAGGCCCTTATCTACACGTAGTTAAGTTATCAACTCTCGCGAAAATTATCAAGATATTACGTAAAACAATGAAACTATCATAGTTGCTATTAGTTGCAGACTTGATGGGTTTAGTTTTAGGTACGAAAATTACCTTTCTTCGTCGCACTTTTCAGTATACACACCCGACCCAACAATGAGTTAGAAACATGTTACATTAAACGGTAAATATTTCTGTTGTTCACTATAATATTTCTCACAAAATCGCGAAATTTAAAACTCCCGAAACAGCCTTTCAATTTTCGTTTATAAAGTTAGTGGGGACTGAGAAATACCCGTTTCTCTTACAATCGAAGGCCAAGACCTTCACATGATCACACTGAAATAGCCCACGCAACACGTAAAATATATCCAATTACCCTGACACACGCTTACACCTTAACTGAATCTTAAGGGGGGGGGGGGGGAGGGGGTACTTCCAGAAAAATTTAGTGCGGGTGTGCGGCACGCTTTCTGAAACCCTTTTATTTTCCCTACCCTATTTCAGACCTGACGCGTGACCGGAGCGCGCGACAAAATGTTACGGCACGTACACGGTTGACGTAAACATTAAAAGGGAAATGGTCTTATCGCCTAATGAGGAAGAAGTAGCTTCTTCTAAAAAACACACCCAATTCAAGACTAGCATGCACAAACCATACCCTATTTCAGACCAAAATGGTCGACATTGATACCCTTAGTTTCAGACCAAAACGGCTAAAAAAACATACCCTTTGGCGCCGCACGTATATAGCCTATATAAGGGAGTACCCCCAACATAAGGGCGCCACAAATCACAAATCATTTCTCTGTCAAGCATATTTAGTCCAGCTGAAACTTGCCGACGCAAAATTTCCGATGCGAGGAGGACAGTTTTAATACAAGTAAAGAAATTTTTAACAACAGAATTGTTCAACGCAGTTAATGAAGCCTAACACCCATAAGTCAACAACGCGTAACGCGTACATTGTAATTACAATTTCCACTAAAACTTATACTTTTTGTTCCAGGAAAAAATTCCTTACTACCAGCTGTTTACACCCATGAAGTTAGTGAATGCAGCAAGCTTTATCTACCATCAACATACCGTGACTGCCACTAAACTGACCTTCCTGAGCGCACCAGTGAATTACGCTCGCCTCATACAAGTGCCACTCATTCCAGCAGAAACGCTAAACGCCGATGCAAACCTTGTTATAAAAATGGTCATCGGGACTGACATTAATATCGGTCAGGGAGAAAGCGATCCCTCGTACGTGATTTCCGACGGTCAGTTTTTTGTTGGTGTTCATATTCGCGACAAAAACAATTACAAAAATGCGTCTCCTTGTGATCCACTTGAGGGAAGCAGCGGCAACACAATGGGTAGCGATCGTCGTTATGGCTCGCCTTTGCCGAAGCCTGCCGAGTTTTACTACCCGGGAAGGGTCGAGACCAAGCTAGGTCTGTCTGACCGGTGGGGAACCTGTTTTACTTCCCACGATGGCGGCTTCAGCAGTGAAATGATTTTCCAACACAAGCTGAATGCTCAAAAAGGCCTATTTCTGGAAATATACGCTGATGCCAGCAACGAAAAAGTGGGCATCAAGTACATTGAAGTGAGCATTGTGCGGGAAAGCTGACTGAAAGGACAAGCCTAATTCATCCTATGTTACTGAAAAGCGATTGACATGATTCCTTAGTGAAACAGAGAAATAAAAATATAAGAAAAGAAATTTGTAAAAGCCGATGCAGACCTGTGAAAGCTACCTAAACTCAGTTGTGATTCATTCTTTAAGAATAGTATGATTGGGAATACATAATAACTATGATTTGCAGTACAATTGTTGTTAGCAACTCAATGACGATTTTGGAAAAATCCACGTTCCAACTGTGGCAAAAAATTCGGCTAAAGCAGAAACGAAAATCGCATTTAGTTCACTTTCCCTCAGAATAACTTCAGTTCAAAAATAAGGGCGACTTCTTGTTTCACCCAGGTAAGGGTTGGTGTTATCAGTCCGCAATATCCCTAAATTTAAGGACAGGGCCAAGTGGTGACGCGACACTTTTTAACCAGTGAGAAGGCGCGCTTGTGTTTATCAACAAATAAATCAAAACATCGCCCCAGTGATCATTTTCAAAACAGCGGACGGAGTCGGACAGAATTAAAGATGAGCTTACAGTATTCGTCTAGGTTTCACATTTAATATTTCAAAGAAAACATTTCATGTAAGAGAATAAGAACATTAATCATTGCAAGGAATCATTGGGGTGTTCGAACTGATTCCGGACCGATCGCAGAGCTCGTGGGCTTCAATGGCGTGGCTTGCAAGATTTTTGATACAAGCAAACTGGTCCCGTGTAAAAATAGCCTTATAAAGAGAGTGTGAAAATTTGTTGAGATCGCACAAAACAAGATTAGTACTACCTATTAACTTCTACAGGTCAAGAATCAAAGAACCAGTCATCATAACCAGAATAAAAAGTAGTTCAAATTTATTGATTTTTCTTGTTTGTTTTTTTGTGTTGTTTCGTGTTGACTTCACGCATCTGGTGCTTTCTTTGGTTGCTGTAGTACCTGCAATGTTTTAATTTTATCCCAGATAATCAGTGCATGTTCAATGAGTAGCGAAATACATCATTTACAGTTGAAATTTGCCTTCTTTCTTTGATTGTTTTTTTACTGGTGGATGAACATTTTGAGAATCAAACAGCATTAAATCTTTCCAGATTTGGTGAATTTCAGAAACAAAGCGGTTAGTATCTACCTTGCGCTTGTGATCTTCAATTTCATCCCCGCAAATTCGGCAAAGTGAGGCGAGATGTTGGACTTGAATATCCATAACGCTAATAAAGTTATTTTGGCCTTGAAAAGAAAAACGGCAAAGGCTCGTACTAATGCGAAAAAAAGGTAATAACACGGCTCTGTGAGAGACCCGGGAGTGGAAAACGTGCGTGTTTTGGACCTCGGCCGATTCAAAAATTGTCTACCAAAATTCTAGGTTGTCTACCATCCCCACTTTCAACATGATAAAAGTTAACCGATGTGACAATCGAGGAAAAATATCTAGAACTTCGCAAAAAATCTGTGAATCGAAAAAATAATAGATGCTTGTTCACCTACCTTGAAAACCGACCAAAATCTCACCTATACATCGCGTTGTTTAAAAGAAGAAATAAGCCACAAAATGTGCTGAATATTTCACGAGACACTTCCAATATGGCTTCTGATACGCTGTCCACTTAAAAAAATTGTGCATGCCTCATGAAAAGTCTTAAAGATATGCCTGAGAGCCTCGAAACGATGACTGATTCTGTCCGACTCCGTCCGCTGTTTTTAAAATTTTTGATCACTGGGGCGATGTCTTGATTTGTTTGTTGATAAACATAATTGGTTGAAAAGTGCCGCGTGACCAGTTGGCCCTGTCCTTAAATTTAGGGATATTCCGGACTGGTTATCGAATATAATCAAACATGAAGGTTGTAAAAAAAATCGAGTAAAATGAGTTTTTGATTGTAAAACAAGTTCTCCTTACTGCACCAATGGAAATGTATCGAGAACAATGTGGGAAAATGCGTGCTCATATAGAGCTGAGTGGCAGAGTTATAATATGAAGAATTATGCAGACCGAGGAGGCGTATAACACCCTCCAAGATATGCCTAATTCTCTACATGTATCATTCAAAAGCCGAATTCAATAACCGTTGCAGTTATTATTCATTCAAAATATTTCCAACTTAATAAAGCGTGCTTACCTCGATCTACGTAAAGATCCCGTGTTCACATCATTGGTCTATTCCTCGGGAATCTCAGGATATGAAGGGACGTTTAGTCTAGCAGAAATTCTTTAAATAGCAATTGTTAACTATTGAGTGGTAGTTTTGCGAAAGAGTAAAATCTTCTCCAGCCCTGGTAAAAAGAGCTGACCTACCGCGCCTTCTGCTGCCCCTATTTCTGTCGACGTCACTTCAGTACAATTGACCACTCCAGAAACACCATGATAACGAACCATAATACTGTTTGTTGGTCACTCCAAAATTTTGCATAAGCATTATCTGCAGTACTAGTTTCTCTTGCGAAGTAAAATGGCTTCAAGAGAAACTGAAAACAATGCTCAAGCAAAATTTTGGAGTGACCAACAAACAGTATTATGGTATGTTATGGTGTTTTCTGGAGAGGTCAATTGGCGTGGATTGTATTAAGGCCGCCAAACATCTTCCAAACTTGGTCAACGCTAGCTGGTTTTAAACAATAAGCCAAGGGATTTATGCCAATCCGAAACAGGAATATTTTGAACGAATAAGAAGGGTTTTCGTCATGGTTCCAATAAGATCAACTGACGTGATGCACCTGTGACGCCGCACTGAATGTCGAAATGTCGGTTACTGTAAAAAAAAAGCCCTATTCAAGACTACACTCGACCGTTCCACTTTTGTTAAGTAGACTTACCGATAAGCGCCAGACAGAGAATAATCTTTCACTTTATGCCGCATGTTACTGATGTCCAGTCCATCATCAGCCATGATTTTTTTGTAGTGATCTTTCATGTGGTTGTCTGGGTAAACAACAGCTTACGGTGTTTATATATCTCAACTGGTGAGATATGCTAGAATTTGCACGTCCAAAGTTGACTTCATCAATAGACTCCGTGGACTTTCATTACGACTCAGACAGCAAGGCTTTGAAACCAAGCTACTTCAGAAATCATTTAATAAATTCTTCAGTCGCCATGGTCTTATCGTCGAGAAGTATGGTGCAGCCCTGCGGGAGATGAGATTAGCAATCCAGCCTTGAATTGCACCATCGTATCCTTACATTACTTATTTATTACCTAGTGTTGTATTTCAGATGTATCTCGGTACGTGTGCGCGTACAATTTTATTTTGAGCGCGCGCATTATTTCTTTATTTATTTAATTGACGTGTACATTTAGTTCGTTTATTAACGTCTTAATTTTACTTTGCGTTATTTTCCTCACTTATACATTGTCCGTGACTGTGCTCACATGGTGGGTGGCTCCTCCTAAAATGTTCTGCAATTGGTATAGGATTTAATGGAGCCGAAACCAATTGTGGAATTGCACGCATTTTAGGCATCCTACTGATGAACAGTTGCGACCCGTAGATATATATTTTTTAGCAACTAAGATAATTTGCAGTCTGTCTACTTTGAATCGTAACCAGGAAGTGGAAGAACGACGTCATGAATGGTGTACTGCCCGGATGTTAGATGCTCTTCCGTTAGCACAGTGACCGCGGTGCGACTGGGTTCGGAAATGAAGTCCACCACATCTTCCACTTGGGGATTGTCTGCAATAACGGTGTAGGATTTCTAAATAAGTTGACTTATCTCGAACAGCGCTCAAGCTGGCTTCATTGGCAAAGTTCCCGAGCGGGAAACATTAGCGGGTTTAAGCAAAGAAAATGTTAACGTCCCAGACGCTTATAATGCATTTCCAATGTTCTTGATAAGTGTTTGGAATGCGATATACCACATACAGTAAAAAAAAACTGACAAGGAAAGAGTAGTCAACCGTCTTAAAGGTAGGCACTGTTGGGACCTTGACTAAGAGAGGTCATCAACTCTGGTGCGCCCATTTTAAGGAAGCTCACCTCCGTAAAATTCGCGCAATATGTGGTAATCAGTGCACTCTGTAGTCCTTTTCACATTTTCTAAGATTAAAATATCTGTCATATCGAGATTTTATTTGCGCCCCATTCAATTGTCATTTGAAGTCAAAGCAAAGTCCTGTGGTTGAATCGCTAGTTGGGGAGAGCATCCAACGTCAAATAGAGGCAATAAAATTTATGAAATGTGTTTTGGTAAATTTCAAAAAAAGTTCAAGTTGTAGTAACCTGAGATCAGGCTCAGTTTTTGTTTCGCTTTGTAAATAACATTCCGGCGGGCAAGGCGAAACGAAAAGAGATTTTTTAGCGGTAGCCGTTTGAGAGAATGTATGAGAACCGCTAACATTGGGCCTGATCTCAGGTTAAAGTTGTAGTCATGCAGTGACAAGACAAGCAACAAAATTGTGATGCACTTGCAAAGATGAAGTTTGACTGTTTTATTTCTCCTTCAACTCGTTTCCTAGACATCGAGGTTGACATTACGGTCGTATTTCTTGTTTCTGGTACAAACGTTACTGGGGACGTACCGATCATCAGCTATTGGCCAAAACGCCATTTGCACGATCGGGTCATTTTACTACTACTACTACCAAAATCCTTTTCGTTTTTCCTTTCATATTTAAATTTGGTAATCCCAGCGAGGTTTAAAACAACAAAGCCCTCATTTGCACAAGAAAGCAAACCACTGAAGTATTCTGGTATTAGTAGTTGTAGTAATAAAATGACGTCATCGTGCAAATGGCCTACTGTTTTTCCCTGTCCCTTGTAATAGTCCCAGAAGTCTTTGCGAAAGTAACTCGGCCCAGCCCTCTTTTCCTTTCTAAAGCGCCAACTTACCAAGGAGAACTGACATAGAACATTAAATAGGAAAACAAATCAAAGAGAAATCGAACAAAAATGGGATCATCCACGAGATAATTTGATCAAAACCTAGTTCATTAAATAATACAAAGTTTCTGAAACCCACCACTGTTAACTGTACAATCAGCTGACTTCTTTGATGCCCCTACAAGGTGTCCTTTGACAGGTTGCAATCCATAGTCCTAATACAGTGTAACAAATATGAGCCTTCTCCAGGTGTTCAGATAGTGAAGTACAGCGTCATTTGCGCCGTTTTAACAACCTGAACGTCTTGAGCTGGCTAAACAAATACAGTCTAACCTCTCCTTACGGACACCTCTCTATTAAGAACAGTTCGTTTGGTCCCAGGAATGCCAAAAATCATACCTTCCCTACCTCTATAATACGGACACCTCTGTAAAGCGGACAATTGGTTCTGTCCCTTTGGTGTCCGTATTAAAGAGGTTTGACTGTATTGGCATTAACAATTTCTTGCTCAGTAGAGATTACAAGATCGTTGGCCAAGGTGGCTATTCCATATTTGTTCCTACAACGTTTTACATAGCTGGCCCAAAATCCGTGTTTTTAGTTGAATTTCGACGACGCGTATCTTACTGATTTCACTCCAGGAGAGTAGAGTGAGCTTAATACGCAACGGCAAGAGCGTTCCACAAACGTCACACGCTTCTCGCCTTTCCTCGCAGGAGGCGTCTTTCACGCGCGCTGGCGTATGTCGCTAGCTCGATACTAATCCTTTCAGGGAAAAGGAACTACTCGTTGCCTAGTTTGAATTTTTTGGATAGCATATTTTCAAATGGTGCTTGCTCTTTGCACAAATTCATGTCCACCGCACGCAGTTGAAAAATACAGAAAATAAAGAGGTCTTTTGTTTAAAGTCATCTGTGTCCGCGAACACGAAGTAAAAGCAAAAATATTTTGTACTTTGGTATTAACAGAGCACGGGAAATACTAGTTTCTATACACCTGTACCTAGTAGTCTCTTCAAAACTTTTTATTGGATCAATATTTTCGAGTTCACGCTTTTAAAAAATATTTCAATCATGTGGTTAAAATCTCTAAACTGGCATTAAAACAAATTCTGACTTTTATCCGGATATGCGCATGATATGATGCAAGAACAATTATTTATGTATACATGTATGTACTATAAGAAAGCCTAACATACCCGCTATGTCACCTTTGGCTTTTTTTTATGTAGGTCGGCCTATTTGTGTTTTTTAAATAATCAGCTTAATGTCTGAATGGCTAAGCTCTTACAGTAACCGCATCTTGGATTATAAGTGAAAGCATGCACGATTTAAGCAATAGAAAACGTTTTCTGTGTTTGCATAGCCTGATATAAATACGAGAGGGGTTGGGAGAATTCGAGACAGTTATGCAAACCCGAGACGAAGTCGAGGGTTTGCATAACTGTCGAGAATTCTCCCAACGCCTCGAGTGTTTATATCAGGCTATGCAAACTCAGGAAAAAAGTTTTCTATTGCTTTTATAAAATAACTTTTCCGAGAAAAAAACGCAAAACTCTTTGTATGGCACTGATTAAAAGAGAAATTCTTACCAGTCGCAAAATCTTGTCCACGAAGTCTTGCACGCGTAATCAGTTCTTGTTTTGCAAAAAGATGCTTTGCAAAATACGGATTTTTCTCGCTTAAAACGGTCAGCTTAAGCGAAGAAAAATATACACACCTTCTTTGTAACGATTTTCCAAGTTTAAGCCGACGAAGGAATGGGTAAATAAAGTAAACGTTTTGAGTTTTGAACTCGAAAACTTTTTCAAATTTGTGCTTGCGTGATTAGCGCGCGAAAAGCCAAACAACTTGAGGCCACAACCATGTTTACATACTCTGATGCAAACACTCCTCTCGGCCAATCAGAGCGCGCGTACTATCTTAGTTATTTTATAACTTTTAGTAGTAAAACTTAAAATTACTAGAAGAATCACTGAAAATAATAATAGACAACGTCACAAATACCTTAATACGTTTAGAGGCCATGGAGTTCCACACATAGCTCTGATAGGCATGAACATACATGAGTCTTGTGTTCCTGGAGATACTCTGCAAAGCATTGACCAGTCCTGATGGGCCATGTCTAACCAAACCCTGTAAGAGATCACTCTCTATACACTTCCCTCTGGGGATCTTTGTCAGAGTTTCTTTGGCATTCTTAGTGTCCTTCCAATGCTGACGAGCTGTTCTTAAGTCATCTGGTTCCCCATCGCGTGGATTTAGAAGGAGATCAATCGCTTCTGACCATTTGCTTAGAAGCAATGCAAGACCTGGAGGTGTTGCATTAAAAACATGTATGGTTACAGTGGTGGACCCAGGGGAGGGCCCCCCCACCCTTACTTTTGGACCAAACTGCCCCCCCCCCCCCTTATCTAAAGGTCTGGATCCGGCACTGGGTTAGAAAGTGAAGTAAGCTCCTCCCTCAAAACAGGAGAACTATTGATAGAAATGTGATGGTGAATAATAATACTATTTTAGCCTGGTGAATAGATGAGGAAGATGTTATTCAGTCGATGACACAGGCAGTTTGGAAGAAAACATCCGAGTACGCCCAACAGGAGTCAAACCTGCAAGTAGGACCTTCTGGTTATTAGTCCCGATGCTCTACCACTGAGCCACAGAAGACTGAGCTAAGGTCACTAAACTAGGTTCATGTGACAAACATCCTACATACAGCTAGGACTAGAATATCAGTGATTTTGTTACAAATAGTTATGGTGAGTCCTGGGACTCATCTTCTAAAAAATCATAAGTCCCTGTTAAAAAAAATGAATCTGAAATTAAAATATGTAACCAAACGGTTATAGTGAAACCTGTATTAAGCGGACACCCTCGGGGAATGCTGTAGTGTCCGCTTAATACAGGGTGTCCGCCTAATATAGGTTTCGATATATAATGTAAAATGAGGTGTCAAATGCCATTCAAATGAACAGTGGAAGCGTTTATAATACTCCCAGAGACTTTGACGGTAGACGTTTGCATTAATTTCTTAATCAAAGTGAACCAATTGATCATAGTACCATAAACATGAATTACAACTCAAATTTGAAGAAATTAGATGAGTGAAACAAGCTCTATACAAACAAAACGAAATAGAAAACAATCATGTACTGTGAAACTAATCAAATAAGTTCGTCAAGTCACGTTTTTTAATGTAAACATCGAAAAATTTGTGGGTGGCAATTCGAGGCAATCTTTCGCATTTCCGGTGTCTGGCATGTTGGGTGGTGGAATTTAATTACAAGTGTCCGTTTAATACAGGTTGGCAATAATAGAAATGACCATTTCAGGTACTTTTAGGTGTCCGCGTCCGCTTAATAGAGGTGTCCGCTTAGGAAAGGTTTCATTTGAGGTAAATAAGGGAAATAAATTTTGGTACTTCGGCTACTGTCCGCTTAAGAGGGTGTCCGCTTAGTAAAGGTTTCATTTGAGGTAAATAAGGGAAATAAATTTGGGTACTTCAGCTACTGTCCGCTTAATAGAGGGTGTCCGCTTAATACAGTGTCCACTTAATACAGGTTTCACTGTAATCTGAAGACAGACTCCAAAACTCTTTATTTACAGTATACTGAAATTAGAATATAGTCCTTCTATTTTAAAGCACAACAAAGGCTAAGAGAAATATGCATCATTAAACAACAACCATAATTACAGGCCGGATATTTGTACAAATATACATTTTCAGATCAATTGATCAATCTTTACATCCTACGGGATGCATGCCATAAATTGTTTTCTGCCTTTTGGGATTTTCATGCGTCAGGGACGCAAGACGTAGAGGTAACAATATCAGTGGAATATTGCTATGACTGAGCTCTGAGTCAGTGACACAGGCTACTTGAAAGAAAAAAAATCCAAGTACCCCCTGTGACCTTCTGGTTTACTAGTCCAGATGCTGTACCAAAAAGCTACAGGAGACTCGTAAGAGCTACTTGTAAGGCCACTAAACTAGGTTCATGTAACAAACACCCTGCTTATGTTCAATGATGGGAATGTGATGGCATCCAGACTAGTAACCAAATGATGGGAATGTGATGGCATCCCGACTAGTAACCAAATGATGGGAATGTGATGGCATCCCGACTAGTAACCAGAAGGTCACAGGTTCGATTCCTAATGGAAGAACTCTGTCACTATTTCTACCAAACCGCCTGTGGCATGTGTTACTGACTGAATAACATTGTTCTCAGGAGCACTATTGTGCCACAGTCACTTGGGAACAGATTCAATGCAATGTGGCATGAGGGCACAAACAGAACCCATTTTGAGGGGATTATTTTATAAGTATTACAACTTGTTCTCTCAAGGTCATTTTATTGTTTCAAGGTCATGTGACAGTGTGCAAGTGCAGCAGGCAAAGTATCGCTGGTTTCCAAATGAAGTCATGGCAGCCATGTTGGTGGTCATGAATAAACTTAAATCCATTAACTTTTCATGCAAATTATTTGTAAAAAAATAGTTTCATTGACCACCAACATGACTATCCAGTTGCCATGTGGCTACAAGGTTACAAGCAAGGTGACAAACCAACTGAAGAATAAGAAAATATACTCATGCTTCTTCCCCAAATAATTAAGGCTTTTTAGCCTTCTTTCTCACCCAGGGTGGGGGAAGGGGGGGGGGGGGTGGTTAATGACATGATAATGTGGGTTAGGGTACAAGGCGCTTGTTGTCTCAAATAGAATTTGCATACATTACAGACATCTCACATATAGGTATCAATGAGGTTGTTCCTTGTGGCTGTGTGAAAGGAAATTTAAAAAAAGCAGAAGAAAAAAACAACAACAAAACATAGTAGTTACCTATTTTATGTGTTGGAACTGACGTGGTTCCAAACCGTTGCAGACCAAAGTAGTTGATAAAACCATTGACCTTTAATGACTCCAAACTCTCCTCAATTGTACTATGATCTCCAGTAACATTGCGAAGTGTGACAATAAACTGATTTCCTGACAGAAAACCAAGTTTTAGAGGCTCTTTACAATATCTAAAGTTCCCAACACACAAATTCCTTAGGGTGCTGTTAAGATTCTGTAACTGTTCAGCCCTGACCCTGTAGACAGAGACCCACTGAGTGGTGATAGCCCTACTATCTTTTGTTCCAGCATAACCAAACATGCCTGGTTTGATCTTCCGGAGTTTGCTCAACAGGTTGATGGCATCCATAGTGTCTTTGTTTCCCTTATTATTCCCTGTCTAGAAAAGACAAAAGAATTCTTATGATAAGTGTTGATTCTAAAACTGTAACTCAAGGAAATATTATCGTTGCTTGCTGTGACTATAGGCTGGAAAAATGTATACATGTATGTTAAATATAAAGATGAATGCCTTAATAAAATAAAGTGAACTACAGGAATTCTTTAATGTTAAGACCAAATCAAAGTACGTTATAATCACTGTATACCAGCTGGTGCTTTCAATAAAAATTGACGTAGCCAGCAACTTTGAATAGAGTAACCGACTGTATCAACAACGGGCCATTAGTCCCCTTTTTCTAGGGGGGGGGGGGGGAGGTGTCTGGGGAGTCATGTGCTACCCCAGAAAATTTTGAAATTTCAAAGCCCTACAATGCGATCTTCAGCTTTCCGGGGGCTAAACTGAGGACAAAAGACCGTGTTTTTCATTCAAGAAAATGTAGCTTTGATAATTCAACTTTTGATTTATCAGTCACAATCAATTCCTATAATGTACAAGCAATGAACAAATGATGAAAACTAAATTACATACTTTTGCACATTAACAAATTCTGCGTAAACCTTTAAAGAAACTTCTAAAAAATTGACTAAAATATAGCGTTCAAATGACTACAGCATAACGTAAAAGCAGTGGGCCTTCATGAAAAAACATCATAATAGCTCTCTAGGACTACATGTAATACCTGAGCAAAAATTGATTATTATTTTTCTCATCACCAGCAGCATGCAGTTTAAATATACTAACCAATAACAAACTGATTTTTGTTAGGGTATTTCACTAAAATACTAACAAAGGAACCCTGGCTTAATTCTAAACCCTCAGTTTTTTAATGCCCCATAATTTCAATCAAAACCTTCTTCCCTTTCCTTGTCATACACTGTCCCAGATTTTTCAAACCCTCCAGAAATAGGGCTAATTTCTTTTTCCCAGAGAGGTTAAAAAAACTCAGGATTCAACGGGACTAATTTTCCCCACCATTTTCCTACCCATTTTTTGTACACGATTATGGAAGTTACACATCTGAATATAGAAAAGGTACTTCGATGAATATTATTACGAGGAGAAGGAAAATGAATGGGCATAGAAAACATAATTAGCAGAGCATGAAAAACAGTGTACAATTGAGAAAGGTCAACTTGCTGCACTTTTCAAAAAAACGCATGAACTCTGCATTTCAAAAGCTGCCTTCACAATTTCGTTTTTTGCTGCTCTCAGTCATAATTACGATCACAAGCAATGAACCTTGAAATACAGAAACACACAAAACGGATCGAAATCCACCCATCACAAATCAATTTTGAACCCATTGAAGCAAACTTCTAATTCCTAAGGGGTTCACTTAGATGATTGACAGCAGCGAAGAACACAAAAATCAGCGGGCTTTTGAACTTCAGAATTCACGTGTTTTTGGAAAGCGCAGTTAAGTGTAGAAAGGAAAGCTGGGGACATGTTAGTGAAAAGCAACCTTGTCTTCATGGCCTCTCCTAGCTCTGCCGCTCCTTGCTCACTCTGAGAGGGAAAGAGATGACCCTGGGAGGGGGACAAGATTGATCAAAAAGGCTGTTGTAGTTCAATTTTGTCGTTGGTTTAATTTTTTTTCTTTATTTCAACCTGATTAACATACATCACCATACTCCAAAATAAAGCAAAATAAAATTTTCACCAAGGATAAAATTGAACCATGACAAAGGTTACCTCACTCTTACCAACCTCACCCTCACCCCCACCCCACCCTTCTCTCTGAGGGAAAAAAAAAAAGAAAAAAAATCAGTGAGAAGGAAAGAAAAGAAAATGTATATATTATTGTATATAGATACCTAAAGCTGAGAAGTTTTCCCTGATTGCACGATGAACCAATCTCCTGTGATCTTTGTCATCATCAGGTGATAATGTCACTGCGTAGTTACTAAAACAAGGAATGACCTACAATGACCTACAATGACCTACAATGATCTACAATGATCTACAGTGATCTACAGTGACCTACAATGAGCTACAATGATCTACAATGATCTACAATGACCTACAATGACCTACAATGATCTACAGTGATCTACAGTGACCTACAATGAGCTACTATGACCGAACGTGTAATCCCTGTAATGAGCTAACATGAAAATTTTAGAAAAAGACAAAAAAAAAAAAGATCAGGGGACGTGTGCGTAAACGTAACGCGTTTAGTCTACTGCATGACAGCCCATTTAACGATGACAGCACCTCTAATTATTACGTTTGGAGATAAATTTACAGTGTAATAATACATGTATGATGATACTGTGACTTTTGTCCAAACCATCCCTTGCAACCTTTCCCATTAGTTTTATTTCGTCTTGTCTTTTTTTCAAACAAATTGAACAAACACAGTCACCCCAACAGTCGATCCGGGGGGATCTTCAAGGGACGTAAGGGTAGAGGTGAACAAAGAAGGCCTTCAAATTCTGACCCTGTTCAAAAGAAAAATTGTTCATTTTTTTTAAGTACCCTGGCCTATATAAGACATCATAAGACCCTTTAAATGGCTTCCGGTCCAACAGGATGCTCTGTTTGCTAAATAGTAAAATCCATATCCTGCTCAGCGGCCCATACCCATCTAGGCCAAATGAGGAAGTGCCTGCATGACTTCCGTCAATACAGGGTATAATAGTGATATACCGGTAAAAACGCGATTGCAATAATCTATTTTCAAGTTTCTCGAGTTACCTGAGATCAGGCACAATTTTTGTTTTGCCTTTTCAAAATGTGCTCGGCAATTTGATACCATGAGCCTAGTGTCACGTCCAAGCGTGACACACGACAAACATCATTGTCTGTCATTTTCTAGCTCATTGTAGGGCTTATTTTAACTCATTTTAGCTCGTAGTAGGTCATTGTAGCTCGTAGTAGCTCATCGTAGATCATTGTAGGTCATTGTAGGCCGTTGTAGGTCATTGTCGGTTATTCCTTGTTTTAGTAACTACGACACACGTCCCCTGATCTTTTTTTTTTGTCTTTTTCTAAAATCTTAATTTTAGTTCATTACAGGGATTACACGTTCGGTCATAGTAGCTCATTGTAGGTCATTGTAGATCATTGTAGATCATTGTAGGTCATTGTAGGTCATTGTAGGTCATTGTAGATAATTGTAGGTCATTGTAGATCATTGTAGGTCATTGTAGGTCATTCCTTGTTTTAGTAACTACGGCTCAGAACGGCCTTTGAATAGAAACGAAGCTGGGGGTGCAGGCCTTGTTTTGTTACACACAAAACACGGTCACTCCCCACCCTCGCTATCTTTGAAAGGCCTGGAAACTAATCACACAACTGTTGAATGGTCTGCTGGACAACCTTCAATGTGTTTTATCAACATACTCTAACACTGAAACATTTTTTCATGCATTGACAGCTTACCGCTTCTGACTTTTCTGTCATCTCTTGTGAGTGTGCATGGGGTATATGATAATGAACTGCTTTCCTGAAGGTTTTGTAGGGTGGCAAATACTCAGCAATTACTCTTGGAATTATACAACATAGGTCTGATAAAATGGATTCTTGAACCTCAGCAGTTGGCAAAATTTCCTGCATCTCTACTTCATCAATACCCTTTTGTGGTCGTTGGTTAGATAGCCCCTTGGGAATGACCCTGTCTTTCACAGCATACGCGTGGAAGTAATGCAGAGATTTGTTGTTCTGTGATTTGGTCTGACATCTAGCTTTTACCTCCAGGTTCCAATTATCCCCCACAATCCTACACATTAAAACAAAAACAACATGGTTATAATTTTCTTGCACTATCTTAGAAGAGAGGATGATCATGTTGAATACTATAGTGTTGCCACTATATTTATTCCACAGATTCCTTTCTCTGAGCATCAAAATATCACAGTTGTCAAGTTTAGTTGAACTAAAGAGCTTGAAAACCTGTTAGGTTACTATAAAAACCATTGAAAATAAGCAAAATGTAGGATCAAAGCTTACATGCAGTTAGGTTTCCAAAGAAGTTCACATCTTCTAATTGGGTTCAAATTTTGTTGAAGTGTTTGTATTCTTTAATATCATTGGTTCATTGACAAATGATATCACCATACCTTGTTCTTTGTTAATTATTCATTGGATAATTTTTTCTATAAGTGGCTTGGTTTGAGTTGATGCATTATAATGGTCTTTATCTCTTGAATTACCTAGTTTGTTTGCTCACATGCTTATGTCAGTATTTAAGATAAACCGCCTGCTGATCATGATGCATTAAGGTTTTTTAAACACATACCGTATTCTGTCACCACTGTAACAAAATTTGTCGTCTGAAATATTTTTTACCCATTCTTTTCCCTTTTTTTGCTTGCCAGTGTTTGTCAGAAAAGCTTTATTAATTTCTATTTTTTCAAGTTATAGTTATAGTACCTGAAGTTTTGGGTCTTTTCTCCTTTAAGTGTATCCAATACAGAGAGCACGTCAGTATCTTCAATAAGGTCATCCTGGTTCCGTGGAAGCATTTCCTTACAAGCTCTGTAAACTGCATCACTGTAATTCTTATATTTAGAAACAGCATCCAAGGAAAAATCGACTGTACAAATTTCCATTGCATTTTCATCTTTTTCGCTGAGACTGTTGATCACTTCTTCAAGTAATTTGATTTTGTTATGGCGGTTCACTGTGTCAATTTTCCACTCATTTACTGACTTGTCAAAAGATGCAGCTACTTTTTTTTGCATATTACGCAAGGTGTTGGGGTGACTGGAAAGGCCTAACTTGTGGAAGCAGTCGACTTCTTCCTTCTTGCAACCCCCGAGGACTAGAATTGTGTTAATTCGATACGCAAAGTTGGAAATTGGCATCCAAAGATTGAGGTAACTGGAAATAATTAATGCCTCTTGGTTGACAGGATTTTTCACTTTTTGGCAACCTTGAACAGATGCCTTAACAAAGGTATGCAGTGAGGGGATTTTCTCTTCTACATCTTTAAGTAGACTTTCATTAGTGAACTCAGCTAGCTTCTCTAAATTACCACGATATTTGAACACGTTGGAAGGGTCTTTCGAGTAACGTTTGATCTCCCTTTTTACTTGTTTCCCCAGTTCAAGCAGGACTTTACTTTTCAGTGCCTCAAAGTTCATAACACCATGTGCAGCAGCTTTGTAATTTTCTAAAGCCAAATTTGTGACAAGCATTTTTTCTTCAGGGTTAGTCTCATGCTCAATGACGCGTCCATTTGGGTATGCAATAAATATCTGGAAAAAGAAAAAGAAGGGAAAGTGATTTACCGCCAGTACATCGGTAAAAGAAGGTCTCATCGCAAATTATTTTAAGCACGTTAGAATATTAAAAGGTTTGAAATGAACATGTTGGTAAATTGGCAACAGAATTTTACTTTCACTCCTAGACTGAGAACACATTCATTGAACACTTCATTGTAAACTGCGATCAGCCGTTCTTTTTTTTCTCTTTTTTTTTTCCGTACAGTTTCGTAAAAAAAAAAACCCGCAGCCTGATCGCCGATTTCTAAAACTGGAAAATAAATAATTGTCCAACTTATCTTTGAGCTTTGTCAACAATACATGGAATGATAAAGAGCACTGCAAAAGAGAACGGCTTTACCTTCTTATAACGTCTAAATCTTTTCTCTTTCTTTCCTTTTCTCAATTTATGTCAATTATTGTTTGAAAATAGCGGCTAAAAACGTGAGAGCGAAGAAAGGTGAAAGGGCACAGCGTGTATCAGTTAGTTACATTATAGTAACCAAGATCACGGAATATTTCAAACAAAGTAAGTCTCACTTCTGGAATATAAACATAAGTGCAAGCAACAAGAATAGAATAGGTAAACCCCCACCTTGACAACTGCTGACGAGTAATCATCTTTCACATCAGTTTCTGTCACTGGTAAACACATTAAGTTTACAACAGAATCGTCCAGCTTTTCTTGCGCCGACCAGGCAGAATTCAACTGAAAAAGCGTTTTCCTCGATCTACTCCCACCTTCTGCTCTCCGGGACGAAGAACCTTTCTGCTTTTTAGAACCAGGAGTTAACCCGCTTGGTGAATAATTCTGACTGTGAAGACGCTTATTTCCACCACCGCTACATTCATCGTCGTTTGTTTCGCTCGCAGAAACGATCTTTGACATAAATCCTTCTTCCACCTCATGAAACATAGTACAACAATTGACAATTTTCCTTGCACATTTTTTGCACAGTGACGAGTCACTTTCTGAGGTAGAATCAATATCTATTCCGACGCTGTTAATAAGATCGGAGAGGATGACAGTTCCAGTTTTACAAAAACTTTTCCCGCAAAACTCTTTGTTTTTCGTTGGCTTAAAGAGAGGAACAGTGCCTTCTCCAGATGAAACATTAATCGCACAAAAGTGACATGTTTTGTTCACCTTCTTAGGAAAACTCATCTTAAACTGCCATACGACACGACACAAAATAAGCCTGCTTAACTCGCCTCTGCACAAACCTCTGCACAGCTGGTCCAGAGACATTTCGCGCCTTAATCTGTAAATTTGCCGCCAACGAAGCTACTTCCGGTAAATTTTGATTGGCTCACGCTTGTCGGATGACGTGGCCAACATTCCCGTTGACAGATCCTTTAATTAGGGGGCGGCAGACGAATTGACAAACAATTGTATCAGACGTATTTTTTTTTTCCCCCGCCAAAAAAAAAAAAAATTCGCCTGATCGCAGGTTACCTGCTGAAAAACATGGCCATTTTCTTGAATTTTTGTTGCTAAAACAGCTCTAATCTGATTGGTTCTTGTTGGTTCCTTTTGTGTTTTCAGCCAATCAGAAAGCATTTGTAATTTGCACTCGTGTTACACATTTTGCACTCGTGTTACAGAAGAGCTGCACTCCTTTCTCAGCCAATCAGAATTGAGTAATTTTTTCGTGTATATTATTACTAATTAAAACACAAGAATACAAACATCAGCTTTTTGACAAGACTGCTTATCTTTACGGCCATTTTTTTTACCAGAGTCATGGATAAAACAATCCATTTTATCCGTTTTATCGGCGTGGTAAAATCGCAGTACAAGCAGGCCCTGCATTGTTCTGGATACAAGCAAAAAACTGCTACACAACTTCACCGGCACATCTTGGAAGACTTTACTTTCCCAATTATGACATATCTTATTTCAAGACTTGTCTTAATTTGGCCCGTCTAAAGCAGCATTCTAAAGCTAACCGTCCAGAATACAATGAGAGATCAGCAAACTTGCAACCTTGTCAGCAGCCGTGTTATTCCGTCTCCAGGATACTGTCGATATTGTAGGTCGTTTCTATGGAAATGAATGAAGTTTAATTCCAAGCGACTCTATCCAAGTTCAAACCTGTACAAACTGTACTGAAGTGGTGAAAGGGAGCGTGTACCACTTTTCAATACCTATGGTGCCTCACTGTACTTTTTGATCATTTTGCAGTACAAAAAAGAGCTGGTAGAGGAGTTTTCAGACAAAATTGTTCCACAGTTTGCAAATGGGACACTCAAGACTATTGTGGATTCAGTTTTCACCATAGATGAAATCCAGCTTGCTCACAAAAGAATGGAGTCTAATGAAAATATCGGCAAAATAGTTTTACAAATAATGTAAGACTGTCAAATATGACCTCTAGCCAAGAAGAGTCAACTTTAATTTCTCCTTTTTTTTTCCAATCGTTATCGTTATTTTTTTATTTATATATTTATGATTGCTTTGATTGTACATATAGCTCAAGAAAGGAATTTTGTTTAGTACCCAAAAAGAATCGCAAATAATGAGAGAGACTTTGCCAGCAGCACTGTAAACTTATTTCCTTGGCCACTTACTAAAGGGAGCTTATTAATAGTAACAATGACAGTGGTGGCAACAAATTGAAGCAACATAGGTTTAACAAGCAAGACAACAACTCTGTACCTGCATGACGTATGCATACGTTTTCAGTTGCTTTCCAGAACAGTTAGTTTCTTTGCCATCACTTTCCATCACATTATCTACAGAATAAACCAAAGAGGAGCATTTTGAAATTAAAGTTAATAAAAAGCTTTAAAGGTCAAAATAGGTAATACTTTCTTGTCACATTCAACCGTAGCTCTCTTGACCTTTGATATTCAGTGCTTTAAATTTCTTCATACAACAAGACTAGAATAAGTTACGAAATTTCATTTGAGTTTTAAAGTTTGAGCATACTTTCATAAAATATATAGGATGCAAATCCTTCTCTTTTTTGTGTACAGTTTGCTTGCACTTTCAAAGTGGCCACTATGGCTAAACCAAGAAACTTCTGTCCTGACCAAGGGCCATAAATGTAGCAACCATTTTTTCTTTATGATGCAGGATTATTTGATAAAGCTCAGAAGCTCTTGGCTTGTCACAAGCAAGTAGAATGTTATGGTACTACGGAAGAAATTTCAGTTGACTACTGTTCTTTTACCATTTACGTTTATTTATATTTTCCTTTCAATTGGTTCAGACAAAGGGAAACAAACCATGTATGACTATTAAACTTGATGATCATCACTTGAAAGTGTTACAAAAGACAAGGATCTGCTAGGGTGGTTCGGTGTGCTACCCCCCCCCCCCCTCCCCCTTATAATTATAACTTCTGATACCTAAAACTGAGAAGAGTGCCCTCTTTGCACGATAAACCATTCTTCTGTGATCCTTTTATGCCACTATAATATTTCTTATGGTCTTCCCACTTGAGAAACCTACCTGTCGTTAAATACCTGACAAGACTGACAACAAGATCCCAGTCCCATACAATAAACTCTGCATATCTATGTTTTAGAATGCCATGAGTACTCTCTTTACTAAAATCCAAATTTGGACTTTTCAATTTAAACAAGGACATTTTGTTTCTTTACTAAAATCCAAAACTCAGATTATTGGTTGAAATGATCCACAATGGAGGTGGATTCTTTTGATGACCTTTGATCATATCCAAAACCGAATACTTTGAATACATGATCCGAAGTGTTTCTTTACTGTGGATCCGAAAAGAATGAATATTGCTGGTGGAAACTCAAAACAATTTTAATACAAACATCAACTTTTTGACAAGACTGCTTATCTTTACGGCCATTTTTTTACCAGAGTCATGGATAAAACAATCCATTTTATCCGTTTTATCGGCGTGGTAAAATCGCAGTACAAGCAGACCCTGCATTGTTCTGGTTACAAGCAAAAAACTGCTACACAACTTCACCGGCACATCTTGGAAGACTTTACTTTCCCAATTATGACATATCTTATTTCAAGACTTGTCTTAATTTGGCCCGTCTAAAGTAGCATTCTAAAGCTAACCGTCCAGAATACAATGAGAGATCAGCAAACTTGCAACCTTGTCAGCAGCCGTGTTATTCCGTCTCCAGGATACTGTCGATATCGTAGGTCGTTTCTATGGAAATGAATGAAAAATAATCCCTTTTTTGGATACATTGTTTCTTTTGTCAACAAAACATCCTATTGGATTTTTGATCTGATCTCGGATTTTAGAAAAGAAACGCACCCTAAACTGTTAACAAATTCCGGAATAGTAAGATTTCCATATAAACGCATTCATTTATAATGCATACATGTTTTGACTCTATTCGTGTTAACTATTTGTGAGAAAAAGTATGAAAATGCCGCATGTATAATAAATGTTGTGGTTATACGGAAATCTTACTATACCCCAACTAGCTAGCTAGCAGGGAATTTCCAGATACACCAGGAAACGTAAAACTGTACTGAACTTGTAAAAGAAAAATGTATGCACAGAAAACAAAAAGTAGGCTTAAACTTAATACTTCTAAATGTCCACTTTATAAGCACAAAATATACTACCCGATTTCTTACAGTGGAGGATCCACACCTTCAAATAAGGGGGGCGGGGAGGAAGGGGGGGCAGTCATCCAGACCCTGAGATAAGGGGGTGGGGCGGTCGTAAGAAAAAATTTTGTCAACGCATCGGGCTTCAGTTTGGCCGCCACTGTCTTAGGTGGGCTAATAGCCCCGTAAGAAAGCGAGCTCACCTCATACTCATCGTGAGCGAACTCCGTAAAGAGTTAGCCCTGTAAAATGTTCAGAATGAACACCAAGATCCATCATTGATCAACTGTTTCAATTTTGACTACCAGTACCTTCAGCGACCTTACTCGTTGTGCCAAACATCGATTTCAATCAACCAGCTGAAGGGTAACCGGTCAAGTCGCCCGAAAGTCATCTCGCCCGAAGTCATATCGCCCGGAACCAGAGTTATGTCGCCCGAAATACATAGTCATGTCGCCCGCAATTTTATCGAGTGTATAAACTTGAAGAAAAGGAAGGAATAAACTGGTAAAATGTTCACTCGCTAACCTATGCAAATATGAAGTTAAACAAAGACCCCAACATCGCTGTTCATTCACTGTTCATTTCAGTGTTGTTCGTTGTTCGTTGTTATGAACTAAGCCGCTCATTCTACAGTAAAGACTAAGGTGCTCATTCTACAGTAAAGATTCTTGTAATTATGTCGCCCGCAATTTTATCGAGTGTATAAACTTGCAGAAAAGTAACATCTTAAGTAACTTTTATACTTGGCCATACTTTCCGCGAGCGGTGTGAAAGAGCAGGTTTATTAATGGCCACGGTGGTGAAGTCCAGTTTCGGTTGACTCCAAGCACTGTCCAAGAATCGAACTTTCAAGGACCTACATAGATAAAGCCCGCCATACCGCCGCCATCTTAAAATTGCGCCCGCAATCGATTGCGATGTTCTCGTGAGAAAAAAGGTAGGTAAGTGGTGTAAGCATCATATAGTGGTTCCCCGTTACTTACTAGAAGGAGTGTACATAATCCTACATAGCCCTACACAGCCCTACATGGCCCTACCTAGCCCTACATAGCCCTACATAGCCATACATAGCCATACATAGCCATACACAGCCCTACATAGCCCTACATAGCGCTACATAGCCCTACACAGCCCTACACAGCCCTACATAGCCATACATAGCCATACATAGCCCTACATAGCCCTACATAGCCCTACAGAGCCCTACACAGCCATACATTACCCTACATAGCCCTACATTGCCCTACAGAGCCATACATAGCCATACATAGCCATACACAGCCATACATAGCCATACATAGCCCTACATAGCCCTACATAGCCCTAAAAAGCCCTACACAGCCCTACATAGCCCTACATAGCCCTTCATAGCCCTACAAAGCCATACATAGCCATACATAGCCCTACATAGCCCTACCCAGCCATACTAGCCCTACATAGCCCTACATAGTCCTACATAGCCCTACATAGCCATACATAGCCCTAAATCGCCATACATAGCCATACACAGCCATACATAGCCCTACATAGCCCTACCCAGCCATATATAGCCCTACATAGCCCTACATAGCCCTACATAGCCATACATAGCCCTAAATAGCCATACATAGCCATACACAGCCATACATAGCCCTACATAGCCATACATAGCCATACATGACCCTACATAGCCCTACATAGCCCTACACAGCCATACATAGCCCTACATAGCCCTACATAGCCCTACATAACCATACATGACCCTACAAAGCCATACATAACCATACACAGCCGTACATAGCCATACATGACCCTACATAGCCCTACATAGCCCTACATAGCCCTACATAGCCCTACATAACCCTACATAGCCATACATGACCCTAGATAGCCATACATAGCCATACACAGCCATAAATAGCCCTACATAGCCGTACATAGCCATACATGACCCTACATAGCCCTACATAGCCATACATAGCCCTACATAGCCCTTCATAGCCCTACATAACCCTACATAGCCATACATGACCCTAGATAGCCATACATAGCAATACACAGCCATAAATAGCCCTACATAGCCGTACATAGCCATACAAGACCCTACATAGCCCTACATAGCCATACATAGCCCTACATAGCCCTACATAGCCCTACATAGCCATACATAGCAATACATAGCCCTACATAGCCATACATAGCCATACACACCCATACACACCCATACACAGCCATACAGAGCCATACATAACCCTACATAGCCCTACATAGCCCTACATAGCCATACATAGCCATACATAGCCATACACAGCCATACATAGCCCTACATAGCTATACATAGACATACATAGCCATACACAGCCACACATAGCCATACATAACCCTACATAGCCCTACATAGCCCTACATAGCCATACATAGGCCTACATAGCCATACACAGCCCTACAGAGCCCTACATAGCCCTACATAGCCCTACATAGCCCTACATAGCCATACATAGCCATACATGACCCTACATAGCCCTACATAGCCATACATAGCCATACATAGCCCTACATGGCCATACATGACCCTACATAGCCATATATAGTCATACACAGCCATAAATAGCCCTACATAGCCGTACATAGCCATACATGACCCTACATAGCCCTACATAGCCATACATAGCCCTACATAACCCTACATAGCCCTACATAGCCATACATAGCCCTATATAGCCGTACATAGCCCTATATAGCCATACATGACCCTACATAGCCATACATACCCCTACATAGCTATACATAGCCCTACATAGCCCTACATAGCCCTCCATAGCCATACATAGCCCTACATAGCCGTACATAGCCCTACATAGCCATACATGACCCTACATAGCCATACATAGCCATACACAGCCATACATAGCCCTA
>NC_133201.1:33812662-33822662 GCF_958299795.1 Porites lutea
TAGCAATACATAGCCCTACATAGCCATACATAGCCCTACATAGCCCTACATAGCCCTACATAGCAATACATAGCCCTACATAGCCATACATAGCCCTACATAGCCCTACATAGCCCTACATAGCCTTACACAGCCCTACACAGCCCTACATAGCCATACACAGCCATACACAGCCCTACATAGCCATACATAGCCATACATAGCCATACATAGCCATACACAGCCATACATAGCCCGTCATAGCCTTACATAGCCCTACATAGCCCTACATAGCGCTACATAGCCCTACACAGCCCTACACAGCCCTACATAGCCATACATAGCCATACATAGCCCTACATAGCCCTACATAGCCCTACATAGCCCTTCACAGCCCTACACACCCATACATGGCCATACATTGCCATACATAGCCATATATAGCCATACATAGCCATACACAGCCCTACATAGCCATACATAGCCCTATAGCCATGTATGGCTGTGTATGGCTGTGTAGGGCTATGTAGGGCTATGTAGGGCTATGTATGGCTGTGTATGGCTATATAGGGCTGTGTAGGGCTATGTAGCGCTATGTAGGGCTATGTAGGGCTATGTATGGCTGTGTATGGCTATGTATGGCTATGTAGGGCTATGTAGTGTCATGTATGGCTGTGTATGGCTGTGTATGGCTATGTAGGGCTGTGTAGGGCTGTGTAAGGCTATGTAGGGCTATGTAGGGCTATGTAGGGCTATGTATTGCTATGTAGGGCTATGTAGGGCTATGTATGGCTGTGTAGGGCTAGGTAGGGCTATGTATGGCTATGTATGGCTATGTAGGGCTCTTTATGACTATGTAGGGCTATGTAGGGCTGTGTAGGGCTATGTAGGGCTATGTAGGGCTATGTAGGGCTGTTTATGGTTTTGTATGGCTATGTATGGCTATGTAGTGCTATGTAGGGTTATGTTTAGTTATGTATGGCTATGTATGGCTATGTATGGCTATGTATTGCTATGTAGGGCTATGTAGGGCTATGTAGGGCTATGTAGGGTTATGTATGCCTATGTATGGCTATGTAGGGCTATGTAGGGCTATGTAGGGCTATGTATGGCTATGTATGGCTATGTATGGCTATGTATGGCTATTTAGGGCTTTGTAGGGCCACGTATGGCTATGTAGGGGTATGTAGGGTTGTGTATGGTTATGTATTGCTATGTAGGGCTATGTATGGCTATGTAGGGCTATGTAGGGCTATGTAGGGCTATGTAGGGTTATGTATTGCTATGTATGGCTATGTAGGGCTATGTAAAGTTATGCCATATATTAACTAACGGGGAACCACTATATGATGCTTACACCACTTACCTGCCAGAAAAAAATCCTTAAGTATCGTTATCGATGTGTACCATGCATAGTTCCAGGCTTCTCTCGGTGGAAAGATGACCCATATTACAACAGAAGTCGCACGTTTGTGTTTCATGTTGTTCATTCTTGATATCGTGCTTATCTCTGGAAATTCCACAATGAGAGCAGTTCTTTATAAGTTTGGCGGTGTAGATAATCTTTATATTGGTACAGTAACAAAGCCAAAAGTAGAGAAAACTAAGGTGTTAATCCGCGCTCACTACACGGCGATCAATGGAGCTGACACATTACAGCGCCGGGGGTAATATCCTCCTCCTGCGGGGGAATCAGACATCCTAGGGCTAGAAGTTGCTGGTGTGATAGAGGAGATTAGCGAGAAATGTACTGGAAAGTGGACGTAAGTATTTAACACAGTATAAAACACTTGCGTCGATATCTATGGAGGGGGCATATGGATGTGGAACCCTCCCCCCCCCCCTTCGCCACCTCCTCCCCAGGGGGATTTCCATTTTTTTATCCTAACCCCCCCTCTAAAGATGACTGGAAACCAAACACTCAAATTTTTGTGGGCGCCCTTTCAAAAATTTGTCTGCATTAAGGGACAAAATTTTGTCGGCATCTCTGAAAAAAAAAATCAGCAACCCCTATTCAAAAACCCGTCATCCTTACAGGGACAGGGAAAAGGGAGGTCAAGAAAGGAACTGTCTGAAGATTCATCATCATCATCATCAATCTTTATTTATACACGAAATCGTATCATTTTACATGGTCTTCCTAGGAATCGTGTTTAAGACTAGACTAAAATACTAAGAGTAAAAGACTAAGGAACTATTGACTATAATGTTAAAAATACAAAAACTTACATTATGGATAATAAGAGTTACAATGGGTCATGGTGTATTAGAAAAATCTTTCCCATGAATTGAAGTTTTAAAAACATTTAAACTGGGCAGTTTCCTAATCTCTGAGGGAATCTTGTTCCACAGAACAGATCCTCTGTAGTGTAGGCTCCTTTTTGCAGACTCAGTTTTGGGTCTGGGGACATAATAATTTAACTCAGAATTTCTAAGATTGTGTGAATGTACATTTGAGGTGTTGGTAAAGATCCGCCTCAGATACGATGGGGAAAGATTATTATGGATTTTATACATTGTCACAGCCAACTGTTTAAGTCTTGCATATTCTAGCCTTTCCCAGCCAAGCTCATCCAACAAAACACTTGAGCGAACGTCATAGTTAGAAAAAGTGAGAATTCTAGCAGCCCTATTCTGCAGTTTTTTAAGTTTGTCTGCTAGTCCCTTATTGATATTACCCCAAACGGCACCACAGTAATTAAAATATGGCATTACCAGTGCATTGTACATGTTCACTCTAGTATCAAATGGTATAAAATGACTTACACGCCTTAAGATAGCAATACCAGCGGATATTTTCTTTGAAATGGTATGAATGTGTGGGCGCCAGTTCAAAGATTCATCAGTTTGAACTCCAAGGGATTTATGTTTAATTACTCTTTCTAAGGGTGTATTATTGACTTTGACTGTGAAGTCACTGTTTATTTGGGATAACTTAAATTGGCTCCCTATAAGCATGTATTTAGTCTTCTTAACATTTAAAGTTAATTTGTTTGCTGACAGCCATGACTGGATTAAATTCATATCATAATTCATTTTATGTTCAAGGACACATGGGTCTTCTGCAGATGTGGTAAGGGTAGTATCATCTGCATACATTCTGGGTTTTGAAAACAAATTACATGAAGGGAGATCATTAATATAAATAGTGAATAAGAGAGGGCCTAAAATAGACCCCTGTGGAATACCACATGTTATATTACAGAAATCAGATTGAACTCCATCAATGAACGTTTGTTGCTTTCGGTCAGATAGATAGGACTGGAACCAGTTAAGGGATTGAGAACTGACCCCATAGAGTTTAAGCTTTCCCAGAAGGATAGCATGATCCATGGTATCAAAAGCTTTTTTCAAGTCCAGGAATATCACACCATTTAAGAGACTGTCGTCAATATTCCATAGCCATTCATTCGTAGCCTCAAGTAAAGCTGTTTCAGTGGAAAACATAGGTCTGAAGCCAGATTGTGATTCAGTAAACAAGTTATTATTATGTAATTATTCATATAATTGATTAAAAACAACTCTTTCAATTAATTATTAAGATTATTGAACATATTGGGCAAATACGGAGGGGGCTATCATGTTCTAGTGAAATTTCCCAAATTATCACATAATTTGCCCATTGTTTGTTTTGTTGTAAGTTGTTTTAACCTGGGCGCCATGAAAAGCTATGTTTGGTTTTGTTTGTTGAATAAATTATTTCTGCTCTTTTTCTTCTTTTTCCTTCTCTCTCTGTCACACAATGTTGCATGACAGTAAGACAGAGGTGCCAGAACTGGACTAGTTCTTGATGTGACAGGGATATAAAACAGAATGACACTGATGAAGAATAACTGGGGGAAGGAAAGGGACTACACAGCCTGTACTGAGTCCATGAGGATGTCTGAGTTATCCTTATGGGTCTGACTGCATCAACAAAATTAAACCTGGTTTTAATTTCTTAACTCACTGCTGGTATCTATTTGACCAGTCCATTAGTGTAGGATTTATCAGATACACTACTATAGAAATTTTTGAAAAGATTTTCTTCTTTTAATTCAGTAAAAAGGATTGTTATGATCACTGTGTTCTTTTCTTTTTTTTTTTCTTTCATAGGAAAGGTGACCATGTTATGGCCTTGTTAGGTGGTGAGTACAAAAGTTTTGTTATTTCTACCTACTTGAAGGATATCTGTGTTTGAAGTCAGTCACCAAATCTCCCAGATAAAATCGACATTCAGGCTTTTCTATGCCTTAGTTTGGAATTAAGGCCATTTAATTTCTTCAAAAATTTTACTTTTTTAATTGACAGCAGAATTTCTGCGGCAAATTGCATAAATTTCTTCACTGACGGAGATTATTTTTGTCAGTACAATAATTATGAAAGTGAATTTTGGTGGTTTGTTCTTTGCCTTACAAATGTCCTAAGCCAATAATGTACCAGTATCATACTTTGGGCACTGGGTCAAGTGGTGTTTTATATCAGAGGGTTGTGGGGGGAGGGGGGGGTGGATAGCCTGAATTTCAGACGATTACTGAGGGAGTAAAAATGACTCGAAGTAATTGTCTGAAATTCAGGCTAGGGGCGGGGGTGGAGTGAAGAACAAACAATAGAGTTCATGTCCGCAGGCATAAAATAATACATGACTATGTTTTGGGCCTGACTCAGCCTCATTTTGAGCCACTAGGCTCTTGCTGTTATGTTGTATTGTTAGTTAATCACTAGTCTTAATTTTTATAAATTGTAATTATCATACGGCATGTCTGAAAACCAGCTTGCTGAGCCATTTACCGTGTTTAAATAAAGTTGGTTGATTGATTGATTGATTGATTGATTGAGCCTAACGTGAAAATGACCCGTAAGTCAGGCCCTAAAAAGAGTGGTACTCATGTAAGACATTCATTTAAGTTTACAATGTACAATGTTTAATAGTCAGGGCTGTAGTTTAAATAGCTAGAGGCAAGACAAGGCTAAATAGCCTTGTCTACATGCTGTAAATTTTGATTCTTTATTGAATAAAATACATTCAGTCCTCAGTTGAACTAGATTGATTTTTCTGAAAAGAAAGAAAACTGAAAATATTATTTCAGAGCTTTTGGATTTTAAAATTTTCTGGGGTAGGGCTTGTCCCCAGACCCTTGTAAGGGCCTTGCACCTTCAACAACCACTCCAGTTATGCCAAAAGTCTGGCTAAAACTCTTATAGTAGTGCTGTAAATTGAAGGAACATGTTTTTTACTGTCTTCTAAATTTACTATAAGTTGGTTTTTAAAGGTGGAGGTTATGCTGAGTATGTGGCTGTTGATGAAGCACTTGTAATGCCTGTCCCAGACTCTTACAAACTCTCGGATGCTGCGGCCATCCCTGAAGTTTGGTTAACAGCATATCAACTATTGCATTTTCTTGGCAAAGTTAAGAGTGGTGAAGTAGTATTAATCCATGCCGGGGGCAGCGGCGTTGGTACTGCTCTGGTACAACTGTCAAGGTTAGCTGGAGCAAGGCCTTTTGTTACTGCGGGATCAGAGGAAAAGATTAAGATGGCTGAGTCACTAGGAGCTGAAGGAGGCTTTGACTACAAAACAGGAAATTTCTCCAGTTGGGTGGAAAATGTTACAAATGGTACTTGTTGTTCTGGCTAAAAATGATTCCTAAACTTGCTAAGAATTATGTACTGTGGATGTACGCATCACCTATATTTTTTTTATTACAGTCGAACCCTACTTTACAGACATCTTCCTAATATGGACACCTTGTTACTATGGATAGTTTTCCTTGTACCTAGTCCTTATATTTTCTCTAAATTCAGCCCACTTAACACGGACACCGCGTTAATATAGGGACACTTTCTATGGCCCCCTAAGTGTCTGTATTAACAGAGTTTGACTGTAGTTTAAAATTTACAAGCCAGCTTACAGGGCTAGAAGTTTTTGTTAATTTGTTCTTTGCTTGACTGAAATTCTAAGCCTGTTCTTTCCCTAAATGCTCAAAAGCTTCTGTTGCTAATGGATACAAAGAGGTGTGGCAAAGTAACAAGCACACAAACATAACTTGCTTTGAAACTCAATCTTGATCTGATTGTTGAAGTTCCCACTAAAGGTTCCTTACAAAGTCTTAGGGGACTAAAATACCTATTCTAACATCCCACCCCCATGGCATTATAATCAACCCAAAAAATAAGAAAATGAAAATAAGAAAAGAAATAAATAAAGAAAAAAAATTTGCTTAACTGGAGTTTGTATGCTTAAATTAAGATCTATTATTGTTTTATTTTCTTCTAGGTCGAGGAGCAAATGTCATCCTTGATTGTGTGGGAAGCTCATTTTGGGAACAGAATATAAAGAGTCTTGCTGTTGATGGTCGTTGGATCTTGTATGGTCTTTTGGGTGGCAGTAATGTCTCAGGTGACCTCCTCAGGGACATCCTAAGGAAAAGAGCTTCACTTATAGGAACGACACTGAGGAGTAGATCCCTTGGTGTAAGTTATTATTCTTTTGTTTCAGGATCTCTACATTGTCAATACCAAATGTAGATAGAAATTTAGTTGAGAAATTTAGAAATTTTAAAGTTGAACCTCTTAACGATGGCCACCTTGCAGGGGCGCCCAACGAGAATATAGTTCAAAACCACTTAAACATAGCATTGTTGAACGTATTTTAGTATTTAAATGGTAGATCTATATAGGCATATTTTTATCCCCTAAACTTTTTCATCTGTTCGGATTTCCTAGCTAAAAGTCTAGTGATCCAAAAATTATAGGGATCAAGACTTACCTTTCCGAAAATTTCAGCCAGAGAAAAGGCTCCCGAAATTTCTAGGTGACCTTTTAAGGGTAAAAATCCTTTAAAAATGGGCAATTATACCATTTTTTAGATGTTCGAAAATCCTAGGAGAGGCAGGCAAGCAAGAAATTGTACAAAAAATGTTCCGAAAATTCTAGATCTCAAATCGTCTTCTGAACAGATATTTTCCCCTGACCTTGGGGACAGAAGAAAGTGGCCATTGTGAAGAAGTGGCCATTGTAGAGAGCTTTAAACAAGAGTCAATATGTATGGATTTTTTGTTCACCGGGATGAAAAAAAGTGGCGGTTTTAGAGAGGTGGCCATTGTAGAGAGGTTGGTGTTGGCGGAGGTTCGACTGTACATCAACCACAGCCAAACCCTGCTTCATAGACACCCACTTAATATGGACACCTCGTCATTACGGACAGCTTGCTTTGTCTCTTGGGAAAGAAAGTCCTTACATTTTCTCTAAATTCAACCTGCTTTCTACAGACACTCCATTAATATGGACACTTTCTAAGGCCTTCTCAGTGTCCGTACTAACAGGGTTTACAGTACAGAATCCCCACAGTTAATAACGAAAAAGTGGAAGAGGGCAACGGGGTGGGAATGTGGGGGAGGCGGGAAGTGGAAGGAAAAGGGGGAAATTATGCAAAACTCCTGATTATTTTGCGATTGTAAAAGGGCTAATAAAGGGGTGGGAGGCAGAAATGCTAGGCACGGGAGGTGGGTGGTTCGGACCCCCCTAAACACCACCCCCCCGGCCCCTCTATCTGAAAACAGCATTGTGGTATTAGTGCAGCAAGAAGACCCCCTGCAAGTACTTTTACGATGCCTTACACAAAAAACGGCTTATCATTATTTTCCCCCATTCTTTTGCAGTACAAAAGAGAACTGGTACAAGAGTTTTCAGAAAGAATTGTTCCACAGTTTGCAAATGGAAGACTAAAGACTATTGTGGATTCAGTTTTCACCATGGATCAAATCCAGCTAGCTCACAAAAGAATGGAGTCGAATGAAAATATCGGGAAAAGTATTATACAAATTAGGCCAGATGATACAAATACTGAAGAAACCAAATCTGAACTCTAACCTTTATATTGTTTGCTTATATTTATTTATTGCTTTTGTCTCATTACAAAATTCTCCCTATTTTAAAATAAGCAGTGCTTTTTTTTGTGCGGGGGGGGGGGGGGGGTTCACTAACATGGCCACCGTTTCTTGTTTTGGTAAACTAACACATGACAGAGGCGATGCCATTAATATGAACGAATGGAACAAAATTAAACCGAGCTATAACAGGTACCGTCTGACTTGATTCAATACTCCATGTGGAGTCACGATGGCATCAAGACTGGTCACACTTTGTTGGCGAGTAAGTGAAGTGTTGTATGCGATACTACGCCGCATTCCATCTGAAGTCATGACGTTATGTTCAAGACTGGTCACACTTTCTTGGCGTGTAAGTGAAACGTTGCATTAGGTACTAAGCCGCGTTCCATCTGAAGTCATGACGTTATGTTCAAGACTGGTCACTCTTTCTTGGCGTGTAAGTTTAACATTGCATTAGGTAATATATAGATTTAGCCAGGGCTAAAAGCGATGCTCCCATCAATAAATTTATATTTTAAGTTAAACAATAAACTTGTAATCCACAAATCAGTTAACTTAAGGGCACATTCATGTGACTTTTAAGGGAAAGGATAAGTTATTTTAGAGTGAAACATCTTACATCGAGTTGATAGCCTAAATATGTACACCCAAAACATAGCAAAAAATAACCCAAAAAATATATTCGATCACATTCAAGAGCCATAATGGCTCTTGATCACAGTAGATTAGGCCTCGAAAACAAATTCTTGGAAAACAAATCAGGCCGAATTTTTTTGCGTTTGATAGGTTTACTTTACAAATTCTTGCCAACAAATCTGAGGTTGTGTAAACCAACCTTTTATACTTTTTATACATCACATCTGAGGTGAAACAGTACCTTTTTATCATACAGACCTCGGACAGTATATACGGTATTTCACAATTTTTCAAGACAAATTGCACTCTGTCAATGTTCAGGACGATCAATCGTGGGCTTTTAGCGAAACCGTTCAAAAAATTTCCAAAATCACCCATACGGCCACCTGGTTTTCATTTCTAGTGCGAGCTGTCAGTCATGGTCGAGTGTTTGAATGAACTTTAACAGAGATACGCTTCAACATAATCGCAAATTTATTATCATTATTTTTTGTTATTTAATGGTTTCAGTTATAACGACGTGTAATCTTATAAAGCGTTTGATACGCGCGACGTTTATTATTTTTACATATAAGTCAACTTGATGTGAGATGCTTCACTCTAAAATCACTTAGCTTTCCCCTCAAAAGCCACATGAATGTGCCCTTAAGTTAACTGATTTGTGGATTACAAGTTTATTGATTGATTTAAATTATATATTTATTAATGGGAGCTTCGCTCTTTAGCCCTGGCTAAATCTACATATTAATATCTACAAACGGTTAGACTTTGTAGCAGGGCTGTCACAAACGTCAAGATGCCTCGTATATGTAATTAGTAGGTGAGGGATAGAACAGCCACGAAGTTCTTTTGGTTCTATTTCCTTTCCGTTTCCCATGAAAGTAGCAGTGGCGGATGGAGGGGCTCGGGGGGCCCGGTCCCCCCCCCCCCCCCAATTATTTTGGATCAAACCGAAAAAATGTTTTTTGGAGCCCCCCCCCCCCCAACCTTATCTAAGGGTCTGGGTGACCATTCCCCCCCCCGCCTTATCTCAAGGTTTGGATCCGGCACTGAGTTGTCTGAGGTGATGCTTGTACATCCCCGATCCAGTCCTTGGTGTGGTCTTCTATCTCCAATTAACATTCGCGTTAGGAGGCATTCATAACTTGTTATTTCATTGATTTTAAAATGCGTCACAAGTAGTCTGCAAAAAGTCCCCAAATCAGTGTTGTAAAATCCCTGAAAAGCAGGGGGGAGGGGTAGATAATAAGATTTTTACAATTTAAAGTTTTCAAGGTATGTAGGTGAATACAGAATAATACGCCTTTTTCACTTCTTATTTTGCGAAAATATTGTTTGTAATTTGGCCTAATCCAAAGCACAAGTTAGCCATCTTTTGACCGACCGGGCCTAGAGTGAGGTAGATCAACTCAGCCAATTAGGAAGTAAAGGAGAAAATAACCATCAAGGCATATATCGTCTAAAGATGGCTAGTCGCTTAATTAACCTAGTGTTTAGCCAAAGTTTTGTAAAAA